>NC_141819.1:8029617-8187117 GCF_982586985.1 Callionymus lyra
GGTGTTAACATAGGAAGCAGAAAAAGGAATGATTTGAAAAGAAAATGCTGGTTTAGTGAAATATGCAAAAGGCCGCGGAGCGAAGTAAAATTCTAACACAGTCTCCAGGGTTTGGTTCTAACAAAACAACAAATCTTCTACATCCATAGATCAGTGGTCCCCCGACCCACCTCCATTTTGGCACAGCCCCCAGAACAACCCCAGAGACACATTTTGTTTTTTTCCATATACAGTGCAGTGCATGACCATCCATTTTTGGGAGGTAAATAATTTAGTAGATAAATAATAACCAAGAGTGTATGTTTTTGTTGTTATATTCTTCACCAAAATACTTTTTTGTTCTCTAAGAAGGACTGTGTTAAAAAAGATATCAACCTTTTAGTGACTAAATCTATATTTCCTGACTTTTCTTCTGTATATAATCTAGAGAAGGTCATTCATTGATTTTATATTTAACAAATTGTGTGATTTATTTACTGATTTTTTCTTTGTTCTGTGAAGAACCAGAGCTGTGTCTCAAATTGCATACTTGCGTACTTAAACTTAGTATTTCTAGTGCTCTATGCACACTAAATTGTCACTAAAACGCCCACAAAACTAAGTCTGGATCGATGGACACTTTCTACACTAAAAGGCTGCATCTTAGTGAGGTTGACGTTGTAAACGGAAGTTACGTCATATATATATATATATATAAATATATACAGGTGTATTTTCAGCAGCAGTAGGACGATGACACATCTTCGGTGCTGATACCAGCGTAAATATCTCACCAATATAAAGTTTCTCATATTTCTTGATCCAAACCAAACGTGCTGCCAGCAGGGGTCACTAGTGTTCCTACACCTGGTTGAAATCATCGTTAAATAGTAGTAGAAGAAGAAGCTGTCGCGTCATTTCCTGTTAGTGTGTAGCAGCAGAGTTTGATTTGAGACATACTATCTGTGGAGAATTTGAGTACTAGCTAGCACGTACACTATCCTGATGCATACTAACTAGTGCACTAGGAGAAGAATGTGATTTGAGACACAACACTGGTCATTTGGTTATGTGTGGCTTTATATAAAAACAATACATTTTTACGCTTAAGTCCTTCCTGTCACAATTTTTCTTTTACAAACTGCCCCCAATAGAAAAAGTTTGTCCTTCTTGGCTTAGATGTTCAGCTAAACTCCAATCGTTGGTCACACGTCTCTTACAAAACACACACAAACAGCAACACAAACATGGTGTGCGAGCGCGATATTAATGATACTTTTTTGAAAAGTAGGGCATGTGCGGGCGGCACAAGACTACGTACCGAAAACATGTCTACTTTTTTTTGGGTGAAAAAAAATGACAGTTTCCTATTCGCTGCCAAATAGCCTTGAGTATGGTCTGCCATCATATTCTCATTAGAAAAAGAAAGAAAAGCAGAAATATGTGACTCGGTGCCAGCTGTGGAATAAAATCTGAACGTTGCTCACACTAGTGTTGAAGTGATTCTTCCCCCCTTTAAAATACGAGGCATGTGATCTGGTTGTATCTAAATAAAAAACAAACAAAGAAAAAAACCTCCCATAACAGTTGATATTTAACACAAGTCAATATTTGCAGGAGGCTATGGTAACACAAATCTCTCGCATCACACCAGCACAGAAAAGCAACAGCGTGCCCGGAGAGTCACGCGTTCGCTCCGAGGAGGTTGCAAAAAGACAAAGGGCTATAGATCACCGACGGTGTTCGGGGAGCTCCTTGTGTCTCGCTTTTTTTTTTTTTTCCCTGCATTTTTCTCTACTTCTGTGAAAACATGGAGGGCCGGTCCCTATTGTTGACACAGCTGGCTTCATGGAAAGGGTTGCTTAATATGAAATATGAAGAGCGCAGGGAGGTGAGAGGGGAAGAGCCTGCAAGAAAAACCCGGGATGGAAGCTAAGTCGGAGGGGCGTGTGCTCGATCTAGAAGGGAGGAAAAAAAAGTGATCGAAATTTCAGCAGAAGGAGAGAAAAGAAGATCGAGGGAATAAATGCCCCGAAGGAAATAAGACGGTGAAGAATAAGAGAGTAATATGGAGGAGCGAGGGGGTAATTGAGGGGAAGAGCCCGAGTGAGTCATGCCTCCCGTGGTCTGAGGTCCTCGGAGCTTGTTGTTCTTTCCCAGCAAACGCACACGTCTTCCACTCGCCGGGTTTCTGCCTCGGCAGGTTCGACGTGCCCTCGCTTTTCAGCGTGATCCGAAAAACATCACCTGAGATCTGGATCTGAACGACACAGCGGCGCAACTCAAGGGTTCATCCTCGCCCCATGTTCAAGGTCGTCCCTCATGATAACGTTTAATGGTAGTTAGTTAGTTAGTAAGTAAGTTAGCTCAAGGTTTTCCCTCATGATAACATTTCACGCTAGTTATTTAGTTAGTTAGCTCAAGGTTTTCCCTCATGATAACGTTTCACGCTAGTTAGTTAGTTAGTTAGCTCAAGGTTTTCCCTCATGATAACGTTTCACGTTGGTTAGTTAGTTAGTTGGTAAGTAAGTAAGTAAGTAAGTTAGCTCAAGGTTTTCTCTCATGATAATGTTTCACGCTAGTTAGTTAGTTAGTAAGTAAGTTAGCTCAAGGTTTTCCCCAATGATAAAGTTTCACACTAGTTAGTAAGTTACTAAGTGACTTAGTTAGTAAGTAAGTAAGTAAGCTCAAGGTTTTCCCTCATGTTAACGTTTCACACTAGTTAGTAAGTTACTAAGTGACTTAGTTAGTAAGTAAGTAAGTAAGTAAGCTCAAGGTTTTCCCTCATGTTAACGTTTCACACTAGTTAGTAAGTTACTAAGTGACTTAGTTAGTAAGTAAGTAAGCTCAAGGTTTTCCCTCATGATAACGTTTCACGCTAGTTAATTAGTTAAGTTAGTTAGCTAGCTGAAAGCACCACAGACTTTTACAAATAAAGGAAATAATGTCACTTCTTCAACTACTTTTGATTTCAAAATAAAATATAAAATTTGTGGAGCCATATTAATATTTAGTATATTTAAAGTAGCACCCCTTATTATTTCTTATTTATTTATTTCTTCATTATGTTTATTTCATTAAATGGTCATATTTCTAGGTTTAATACAGGAACAGGGAGTGAAACTCTTGCTGGCAATCTGGGCAGCTATGGGGTCCTTTTGACTCAAATTAAGTCAGGGGGACACCCTGGAAAGGACTGCCAGTCTATCGCACACAAAGACACACAACCATTCACACACACACTCATACCTACACACAATTTCCCCAATCGACCTCTGTATGTTTTTGGACTGTGGGAGGAAACCGGGGTGCCCGGAGTAAACCCACGTAAAACGGGGAGAACATGCAACAAGTTTACTCTCTCCCCACCTGGAAGCGAACCGACAACCTTCTCAAGACATTTTTTATTCGTGCAGGCTTTTTCTTGATTCTCTGAGACTCCTGTGTTGTTCTCGGTGTTGTCTTGATCTTTTAAGTATATATTTTATTGGGTATTGTTTTGATTGTTTAAGCTACTTACTTCTAGTTACTTACTTACTTACTGTGAGGCTATTGACTAACCACTGCGCCACCGTACATCAGAAAATTCAATTTAATTAAACACAATATGGCGTCAATCATTCGGTCCAAAAGGTTCCTGAGCCCCGCCTTAGGTGGTTATAGTATTTATAGTAGTAGTAGTACTATAGTAGTATAATAGTTTTGTAACTGGACGAGGAGTTGAGGTTCAGTCGAGCGTTGAAGCTACAAAAGCACGGATGCTAATGTTAGCATCCCCAAAACAAATATGCTAACGGTAAGAGGAAGCGAGCGCCTGATTGTTGCGGTATCGAGTCGGTTCTTGCATCTGTGATGCAACTTTCAACGCCTTTAAAACATCAAGTCACGGTGGATCCGTCGTGGGAAAGAATCTGTACTTATATCTCCAAATACGCATCATCCAGCTTCGGCTCCAACGATCCGAGGGGTGTCCTTCGGGCTCTCTTCGTGAGGTTCCCTTACACTCCACGCATCAAGACCTGTTCCAGTTTATCGTGAGGGGCCCCCAAGGCAAATCAATTCCATATTTCGGAGCAGGGGGCTCCAACAGCACAACACCCGCTGACATACGCAGCCGCACGTATAACGTCCGTAGCCAAAACACTTGAGCTGTCATATTTCATGTCTATAAACATGTGAAACGTGCACACGCCTAGACCTGCACCTTGACCGAGAGGGTCCGGTGTCACTTCTCCTCAGGATCCGCCCCTGGATACGGGTTGTTGGGTTTGCGGGTTGTTGGGTTGCGGGTGCTTATATTGTGTGTGTTTTATGATTTAAAAATATTTGTGTGCAAAAAGCCTTGTGTCGCCGTCAGACGCAGGATGTGGAGCTAACAATGTTATGCGAAACACTCGCACATTTCAACACAGAAGATCCGATGACACGAGAGTGAATGACGCACTAGAAGGCCGGGCCTCTTCCTGTTTATGCCGGCGCTCGCCCGCTTAAGGATCAAACAAGATGTTGCGGGGGGCGCCCCCTTTAAGAAGAAAAAATAAAAGGGACCGTCAGTGGTTTCTCGCAACAGTACCAGCATGTTTTCCATGTGTACAAAACTGCTGCTGTTGAAAAAATTGTCAGAATGTCACTTTAAAAACCAGGCTGCTGACACTCACCTGTGAGAGTGACTGGAACTGTGGGAAGTATAATCTCAGCTGTTAAAATAAATGAGGGAATAAAAGGAAAGATTTACTTTATTTTTTGTCATTGTCAAGTGTTAAAGGTCAAATAAGTCTCCTGACTCGTAGTAGTAAATGTTCTTCTTCTCCAAGACGCAGTAAGTTCCTCATCATGACCATGTTTTCAACTTATTACTTTATAAAGTTTGTCTGAACTCTTGGCGAACGAGAGGTTACGAGAGCGAAGTCATTAATGACATCATAATGGCTTCACTCCTCCTCTGGAAAACACCAGCAGTAATACATGTCTGTACGTTAGTGATGTGTCGATGAAGCTTCATGAAACAGTGTCATTATCTCCTGAGTCCACTAGATGTCACTCTTTGCTCTATAATCTATTGCTTTTGAAAAGCTATTCTATTGAAACCTCAAATCATTTTTAAGGTGAGGGCGCCCCCTACCTCCTGTGCTTCAGAAAGGAATTAGACAGACATGTAAACTCTGTTCTACTCTCACTTTTATACAAGTAAAATGTGTCTTTTTAAGCAAGATCTGATTCCATCGTTGGTTTAAAAGTGTTAAGCACACATTTTTCAGCTGAGGGTGCCCCCTACAGTCCTCTGAAAAATAAGACACTGTTTCATGAAGCTTCATCGACACATCACTACTGCATGTGCGATAAAGGAATGTAAAGATTAGAGATGTATTTGTGCCAGAAACTGGTGTATGAAGGTTTAAACATCAACCTAGATGTTGAGGATAATAACTCATCCATGTTTGTTGATGGTGAAAACGGCTTGTAAAACATCGACCAAGATATAACAGCGAACTAACAGCTGTGCTTCAGATAGGATTCAGACAGACATGTAAACTCTGTTCTATTCTCACTTATATACAAGTAAAATGTGTATTTTTAAACAAGATCTGAGTTTATCGTTTGTTTAAAAGTGTTAAACACACATTTTTAAGCTGAGGGCGCCCCCTACTGTCCTCTGAAAAATATGACACTGTTTCATGAAGCTACATCGACACCTCACTAGTTTAACCCCTTTGGTCTCGTCAGAAACAACACAGAGGGAAGTCGTTCGAACTGATGTCGACACTAGAATCAACACGAGAGAACGAGTAAATACACTCAGCACATCTGTGTGCATGCGTGTGCAACACTTACGTGAAGGTTTGTGGGTCAATGCAAATGAAGGAGGCACGCCACTGAGTTATTGTCATGCTATGACCTCCCCGTGACACGCACATATGCTACGTACTGTATCACTGTGTGTGTGTGTGTGTGTGTGGGGGGGTGTGTGTGTGTGTGTGTGTGTAACCCACTGGTGACCACGGGTCACGGCAATTACACACGAGAGCTGCGAGATTAGAAAGCGATTCTGGTCGCACACACGGACGTTTAATCCGGATGGAGCATTAGCATATATATCACAGGCGGTGATATGAGCGTCACCGTGTTCTCCGGTGGAGCCGACAGCTGGACGCATGCGAAACAATTGATGGAATGAATCAACAGCTGGAGGGACGTCGTCCTTCGTACTGAGAGGCATCGTACGGTACCAGGTTATGACCATGATGACCCGATACTGATGAGGATATATCACACAAATAAACAACTTTCAAAGAGGAACAATTATTTCTAGTTCAAAGTTCAACAGTTTTCAAATCAACTAGCTCAAAGTTCAATTCACCAGTTTTCAAATGGACGAGTTCAAAGTTCAATTCACCAGTTTACAAATGGACTAGTTCATGGTTCAACTTACCAGTTTTCAAATGAACTAGTTTAATGTTCAATTCACCAGTTTTTAAATGGACTAGTTCAAAGTTCAATTCAACAGTTTTCAAATGGACTAGTTCAAAGTTCAATTCACCAGTTTAAATGGACTAGTTTAAAGTTCAATTCACCAGTTTTCAAATGAACTGGTTCAGTGTTCAATTCACCAGTTTTCAAATAAACTAGTTCAAAGTTCAATTCACCAGTTTTTAAATGGACGAGTTCAAAGTACAATTCACCCGTTTTCAAATGAACTAGATCAAAGTTAAATTTACCAGTTTTCAAATGAACTAGTTCAAAGTTAAATTAACCAGTTTTCACGTTCCTCATCATGACCATGTTTTCAACTTATTACTTTATAAGTTGCTCTGAAATCTGGGCGAACGAGAGGTTAAGAGAGTCCATTATGACGTAATAATGGCTTCACTCCTCCTCCAGCCAGCTGTAATCACACCCTGCTTTGTTTACACAACAAGTCCCTAGGAGGTGGAGACTTCCATGATTGATGACATGTAGTGACAAACCTCCACACAGCATAGTGCGTGTGGTTATTGTCAACAAGATTTCATGTCCAGAAAAAGAAAGTGTTTTCAGTTGGCAGAGCTTAAGATCATTTTCTAATGTCAATATTTATTTTGTACAGACAGAAACACACACGGATTAATTCAAGACACACACAGCATTAGTTGCACTGTAAAGTGTAGTATTTGTAACACAACACTCGACTGCTTCTCTCAGACACGACACCAGGAAACATGGACGGCGGAGAGATTAAGGCGACTGTATCAATCAAAGTGTGTGTTGAGGGGGGTTTACACACCTGTGTATACGTCTGAGGCCGAGGCAATTGATTTGAGTGTTTCTCGGAGATGTCCTGAGGCGCTCAGCAGATGACTATTGATTGGTTAATTGATTGATCGGCAGCCGGCCAACAATGACTCAACAACACCATCACTCTTCCGACGGGACTCCGTCTGAAGCCCTCTCCTCACAGTGCCATTAAAAAACACATTCTAATACATTTTTCACAATAAGTGTCCAATTTATTCAAAAGAAACTGCAGATAATCCTCTTTATCCACTCAGCCCTGAAACAACACCACCCAGGGGGAACCTGTCCTGCCTTGAAGACCACACTTTGGGTTACCTAGGTAATCTAGATACCTAGATCCTAGTGTTTTTTTAACCTCTTTAGACAAATGTTGTTTGATGAACGCAAGGTCAGGATCTGGACTTGTTTTTTTCTACTTCTCAGTACATTATATCTAAGCGTTATCTCACTTGCTGACCATGAAACCCAGAAATTTCCCTGAGAGTGTCATCTCAAAGGGATCAATAAAGTGCAGTCTAAGTCTAAGTCTAAGTCTAAGTCATAAATCTCTTTTTAAGGGATTTGGAAAGAACATTACAATTTTAAAAGTTTGTTTATGGTCTTAAGACAACCTTTATCTCACTGGAATGTTTGTGAATGTAACAAAAAATACTGTATTTTTCTGACAAGGTTCATCTGCTTTTATCCCCTCTAAAAAGCTTTTTGCTTTATGTTTTTTTACGCTGCCGTCTCCAACATATCGCCCAGATAAAGGTAGTATCTTGGTGAAGACTAAAAATTCCCTGCACACTCACCAAGACACAGTAAGTTCCTCATCATGACCATGTTTTCAACTTATTACTTTATAAAGTTGCTCTGAAATCTGGGCGAACGAGAGGTTACGAGAGTCCATTATGACGTAATAATGGCTTCACTCCTCCTCCAGCCAGCTGTAATCACGCCCCGCTTTGTTTATACAACGAGTCTCTTGGTAGGTGGAGACTTCCGGAAAATTACGAAACGTAGTGACGAACCTCCATGTTTGACCAATCACAGCAGAGTGGCTGCGGTTATGGTCAACAAGATTCGCTTTAAGTTTTTTTTTTACGCTACCATCTCCAACATCTCACAATCAATTAATTGATGCCAAGATAAAGGTATAATCTTATCGTTGCAAACTTAAAATTGCTTGGGCGCCGTCTCTGAGACCTTGACTTGAAAAACGTCTCCAACTAGTCTCCGGAAACATCGTATACGTTTGAATTCCCTGCAAATCCTCGGCGTCACGACTCTTGTCCTGGACAAGAGTGTAATAGGTTTGAAATGCATCTCTATTCGCTTTATTTAATTTGATTTATTTAAAGAAAACTGCAGATATTTACCTTTAGCCCGGCATCGACAAAATGATGGCGAGATGTTGGGAGACGGCAGCGTAAAAAACCAAAGCTTTTTAGAGGAACCAAAAGCAATGACCCTTGACTATGACTGTGCTGCCATGTAAAGGCCGTTTCTATATCCAACCATGTGTCAGTTTATCATCTTTGTCAGACTTATAGACAAGTGCAGGTTATATATGTTGTTTCCTTGGACTGTAAAGCTGCATTATAAGCATTTCTCCGTGTATTTTTGACGGTGTTTGCTAAGGAAGAAAATCAAAACCATCGTCTTCCTCAGACCATTATCTTCTTTGTTTTTCACCTTCCAAAATAAACACATGAATAAATACTACATTTGTGCACTATATATATATACATTGAATCCATCACTTGCGCGACAACAGCCCGGTAAACATCTGCCTAATACTTACAAGCGACCGCGACCATAAAAAGCACCGGGAGGATCCGACGGCTCGTGTTCTAACGGCGTTCATTTAGCCTCACCTACACGTCCTTGAGCGGAAACGCCAAACATCAACCCCGCACTCCATCGGAGCATCTGCTTAATGTCTTTAAATTAAAATGTAAATGAGATTTCAAAATGGTTTCGGTTTCGAGACTCGGCGCATCCTTTTCACGGCGTTAGTTTTCTCCCCCTCGTCTTTCTTTTGTGTCCAATTCTGAAGGTGGGCGCCGACGGTGAACGGCGGCGGCGGCACTTAGGAACAAGGGATCCTGTCCCGTTTATGGACCATATAGACAATATAAGGGGGAATTTCAATTAACAGACAATGCAATTACATGACATATAGGAAGAGTTGACACGTGCGAATGAGACGATAACGGAATCGCTTTAATGGACAATAGGACTTAATAGGAAACGTGGAATTATGATGTAGGCAATATCTTTAGGGGGGGGGGGATCGAGTGACACTCGGGAGCGAAGCCGTTACATCTTAATGCACTGCTGCCACCGGGATGAATCGGCGGCGTGGATATCGGGGGGGCGCACTAATGGCGGCCGCTGTCAGCCTCGCATTAACCTTGAGGACGGCGAGGGGACGGCTGACCTCTGGTCCTCACACACACACACACTCATGGACGTCCCTGTTATGTCCACATTTATGACTGAAGGCTGAGGTCAATGCGTTTGCCCGACCATCGCTCTCTCGCCGTGTCTTATGAGCTCCATCAGTAGGATTAAATCAGTCCATCACATGCTGCGGGGACACCATGGAGGCTGTCTGGGCTGAAGTGGACTCACCTAAGCCTTTTCCTTCTGCCCCCCCCACCCCTGCGGGGTTAAAGCCCTCGTGGACCAGTAATGGCCACTCACTGTGATCAGTCTGCGGACGCAGCTGAGGACATGGATCGACAATTCACTCTGGAAGAAAAACACGATGGACTCGTCAGGATTGATGCATGTAATGAAAAAAATACAATTTTCTTTTTTTTTAAAGAATAGTCTGTTAAAAACCACGACATTATTGATGGTGACATGGAGACTAGACTTCCTGCTGTGGCGACGGAAACAAGAGGGGTGTCCCAAATCATATTTTTTGAGTGCACAAATGCGTCACGATGAGCAGTGTGCGAAAATGTAGTGCGCTATGTGCACTCAAACGGCCAGAAAATTGAGTGTGTATCGATGGACACTTTCCACCCTCAACGACCTCCATCTTAGTGACGTAGATGAAGCTAAACTGAAGCTAAACTGAAGCTAAACTGAAGCTAAACTGAAGCTAAACTGAAGCTAAACCTGAAGCTAAACTGAAGCTAAACTGAAGCTACGTCACTGACGACACGTCTTCGGAGCAGATACTGACGTAAATGTCTCCAGAAAACACTAGTTTTACCACAAAAACAACACAACGACATTAATAACACAATGAAACACAACTGAATAACTTGTTTCTATTGGATAAAAGTGTTGTCAAGTGTCAGTGATAGTGTTTCAACGACTGGTTGATCAGTGTTAAAAAGTAGTAGAAGAAGAAGCTGTCGAGTCATTTCCTGTTAGTGTGTAGCAGCAGAGTTTGATTTGAGACAGTACTTCCCTAATTTTGAGCACTGGGCAAATAAGTGCACTGTCCTTCAGTGTGTACTGTAATACTGTAAAGCAGTGTAGAGACAACACTCGACCACAACATAAGAAATTGTTCTGAAAAAGTTCATTTTTTAAAGTTTCTTAAATGTTGAAACTCTCAGACTTTCAGCTCCTGATCCAATTTCTTAGGTTAAGGTTGAAGGTGAAGATCATTAAATAAACAAATGAACCAATAAAAAATGTAAAGGCTGCACTCGTCTATAAGTCGAGGAAAGATGTGTCACCAGTATCAGTCACACGGCTTGATCAAATTAAAAAATAAAAAACCTTTAAAACAGCCTTTAAGTATCTGCACAGTCATAGTCATTCCCTCTGTAACTTTACGCTGCCGTCTCCGACATCACGCCATCTTAAGGTCGCATCACACCAGGTGGAGACTAAAAATGACTTGCGCTCTTGCAAAGGAAATGTTTCCAAGACCCGATACAGACTTGAAAACATATTTTTAGATATATGTTTAAAATTAAACAATCCTGATGTTCAATGTCTTTATATTTTTCTAGATACGTTTTTTAAGAACAATTCTTCTCGTGTCTTCAATCCAAGATGGACGTTACAGACGAGCAGTATGGAGGTATTTGGATGTTTTTAAGTGTCTTTTTGGACGAAGATGAAGACGACGACAACTGAGCTCCAGTCGCTACATTAAAATGAACAAACATTTTTGTCTATCACTCTAAAAAGAACACATTACTCTGAAGATAACCATCGTAACTGAGCTGTATTTGTACGACCAGAGACGAGTCTGATCTGCGATCATACAGATATTTTGGATCCACTTTCAAAAGCCAAATCAAAGTCAAGCACATCACGAAGCGAAGCTACTGAATTATTTATCAGGTGGAAACGTTTGAAATTTGACCCCAAACATGTCCGTGTTGTTTATAAAACCGTTTCCATGGTGACAGTAACAGGAAGTCCTATTGTTAATGTGAGTTGTTTCAAGTTATCGTGATTCTTTTTCTCAAGGAAAGTGTTTTATTAAATCACTTAATGAAGCACCTTTGGGTTATTTTTGTGTTTGTTTTATGTCATTGTTGTATTAAATGAATAAACATGTCATTTCTGGGCTTTTTGATGTAATGTAAAGTTTAGTTTTTCTGGAGATTAAATCTTGTTGACCATAACCACACCCATTCTCATTTGATTGGACAAACATGGAGGTTTGTCACCACACATGATCAATCCCAAAAGTCTCTACCACCAAGGAACTCTTTTCATAAACAAAGCGGGGCATGAATAAAGCTGGCTGGAAGAGTGAAGCCATTATTATGTCATCATGGACTCTCGTAACCTCTCGTTCGCCCAGATTTCAGAGCCACTATGTAAAGCAATACGTTGAAAAAATGGTCATGATAAGGGACTTGAACTTTGAACTAGTTCATTTGAAAACTGGTGAATTGAACTTTGACCTAGTTCATTTGAAAGCTGGTGAATTGAACTTTGACCTAGTTCATTTGAAAGCTGGTGAATTGAACTTTGAACTATTCCATTTGAAAACTTGTGAATTGAACTTTGAACTAGTTGATTTGAAAACTGTTGAATTGAACTTTGAACTATTCCATTTGAAAACTGGTGAATTGAACTTTGAACTTGTTCATTTGAAAACTGGTGAATTGAACTAGTTAATTTGAAAGCTGGTGAATTGAACTTTGACCTAGTTCATTTGAAAGCTGGTGAATTGAACTTTGAACTATTCCATTTGAAAACTTGTGAATTGAACTTTGAACTAGTTGATTTGAAAACTGTTGAATTGAACTTTGAACTATTTCATTTGAAAACTGGTGAATTGAACTTTGAACTAGTTCATTTGAAAACTGGTGAATTGAAATAGTTCATTTGAAAACTGGTGAATTGAACTTTGAACTAGTTCATTTGAAAACTGTTGAACTTAAATTTGAACTATTCAATTTGAAAACTTGTGAATTGAACTTTGAACTAGTTCATTTGAAAACTGGTGAATTGAACTTTGAACTAGTTCATTTGAAAACTGGTGAATTGAACTTTGATCTAGTTCATCTGAAAACAGGTCATGATGAGGGAAAGGAAGGAAACCATTTTATGTTGTTAATTAAACTCCCTTATAATGGAAACATACATTTCAAAATACATATAAAATAAACATCTGTGTACTGTATATATTTTTGGTATATATATTTTCAGGTGTGTTATATACTGTGGATATTGGGCTAATAATATTTATTGATATATATATAAAGTTAATCATCATTTATATGACTTTTTAAGGGTGAGTTGACGTCTCGGGTAATAAGTAATAATCCTAGTTATAATCGTATAAGGTTACAGTCTGAGGTAACAACCGTTTCATGTTTCAATCTTTAACTTGTTTGAATCTGTTCATCGTCAAATCCAACATTTCATCATGAATTCTAAATGTTGAACAATAGCATAAAAAAACGAACCGCTGCCATGAAACCGACGTCACTTTTTTTAAGGGAAGTTGGGACCAAAATGTGAGTAAATAATTCAATAAAATAACGTTAAACTTTGCCTTCCTTAGATAACATTATCCATGCCACTGGCAACATGCTGCAGAGACGGAGCCAGATCCCTGTGTTGCCTTCAGACCTGCATCTGTGTTGCATTCAAGGACAATGGTTTGGTCGGATGAAACAAGAATGGGGCTGTTGTGGTGAAATTATTGTGCACATTAAAAAAAAAAGACGGATGAAAAGGCCAACAAATGGAACCAATGCTGACTTTGGCATCTCGGCTGCAGCCTGGGAGAAAAAAAAGGGTTTTGTGACGAACAAGAAGGACAGTGTGCAGAGGCAGGACTCGACAGGCCAAACGCTCATGTGGTTCCAGTCAAGCTCGCTGGCAGGAAGAACCACAACACGGATCGTGAGCGAAGAAGAAGAAGAAGAAGAAGAAGAAGAGCAGGTGAACAAAGACACCATTTTTTAAGGGCGGAATTATCGGGAGGCACCATCGGCCAGAGAACACGGCGCTGACCTATTTTTTCTTCACGCCGCAAACATAGACGAGAACAATGAGGACAATCGTCGTCTGTTCGCGGTCGGAGGTTTTTTTTTTCCGGTGAAGCTTCTTTCGGAGCCAACGACACCGTTTGAATTCAATGTTCTGACATGGATTGGTTTTGCGTGTCGAACACATGTGCTCACAAAGAAACCAGTGTCGGTCGCGGCGGAACCGTCGCTGATGAGAAACATTTTCAACCAAAGATTTACCAGAAACGAAGGAGGACGGAACACCCCAAAAAATCCTTTGACCCCGATATATATAACCTTTAAAATGGATGTAAAAACTGCTGTGTAACCTCTCGTTCGTAACCTCTCGTTCGCCCAGATTTCGGAGCAACTTTATAAAGTAATACGTTGAAAACATGGTCATGATGAGGGACTTTGAACTAGTTTGTTTGAAAACTGGTGAATTGAACTTTGAACTAGTTCATTTAAAAACTGGTGAACTGAACTTTGAACTAGATCCTTTGAAAACTGGTGAATTGAACTTTGAACTAGATCCTTTGAAAACTGGTGAATTGAACTTTGAACTATATCCTTTGAAAACTGGTGAATTGAACTTTGAACTAGATCCTTTGAAAACTAGTGAATTGAACTTTGAACTAGATCCTTTGAAAACTGGTGAACTGAACTTTGAACTAGATCCTTTGAAAACTGGTGAATTGAACTTTGAACTAGTTCATTTGAAAACTGGTGAATTGAACTTCAAACTAGTTCATTTGAAAACTGGTGAACTGAACTTTGAACTAGTCCTTCTGAAAACTGGTGAACTGAACTTTGAACTAGTTCATTTGAAAACTGGTGAACTGAACTTTGAACTAGATCCTTTGAAAACTGGTGAACTGAACTTTCAGCTAGTTCATTTGAAAACTGGTCATAATGGACTCTCGTAACCTCTCGTTCACCCAGATTTCAGAGCAACTTTATGAAGTAATAAGTTGAAAACATGGTCATGATGAGGAACTTACTGCGTCTTGGAGAAGAAGAACATTTACTACATGTGAGTCAAGAGAGTTGACCTTTGAAAAAAATTAATTCCAACACTAGCAGTTTATTTTGTGTTTTTCCAGAAAATGATAATGAAAAATAATGTAATTGGTCCAAGGAGTTCATCTAGATTTTTACTTTAGTAAAAAACTTAACTTTAGGTTATCCAGGAGAAGAAATCCATCATTTTACTTTCAAACAACTTCATCTCTTCCGCACCAAAAGTAAAGTCATTTCAGTCCTTTTGGTTTAAAAAAACCTCGACAGCCGTCACACTGTGTCAAGACGGTGCAAAAAGCTTTTAAAGTGTCAACATTTGTGCATGAGCGGCCAGAACATTAGGTGCGGCACCGCCTCGCCCTCGGCTCCGGGACTACAGCCCCGAGAACCTCCGCTGTGCCGGGGCCGCTCGGGCCCCCCGGTGGGGTATTTTTAGAACAGCCATCGACAATATCACATCCCTTTTCCAACGGGTGTAATCGTATCATGGCTGCAGGTACTAAAAGCTCCGGGGTTGGGGAAGGCAACGACACAGAAGGTAAAAAACAAGCCAAGTAGCGGAGAAGCAGAAGTAGAAGAAGTCCTTGAGGACAAGAGGCTTAGCAGAGCTTAGAAGCCGGGGTGGGAGGAGTGGAAGGAGAAGGACGTGAATACTAAGTCAGCACATATGGAGAAACCTTCAGTGAAGGAAGAAGGGAAACGATGAGGAGATGATGAGCCCAGAGATGACAAAGTGGTACCAATGAATCTGCAATCCAAGCCGAGGGTGTCTGTCGGGGTCTCCACGTTTTATTTTGGGGGGGGGGGGCGGGTGACATTGACCGATGAAGGCGTGAACTTTAATCAGAATGCAGCCCGAAGCGTTCTCAGGGAGGTAAACAGGTTAATCAGTCAAGCCCTCCTTTCATCCTCCCCTCCCGCTCGCCCACCTCAGACCATTCCTGACACCGGCGCTACCATCATTCTCTTTCCCATCAGCCCCGGCGCTCCACTTCCTTCCCCTTTTTTTCCCCGCGCCGATCATTTTTCTCAACACACCTTTATTCACCGGCGGCCAGCGGGACGCAGACGGCCCACGCCATCAGCTACAAGCCCGACGTACGCGGGGGCGAATCACGGGGCTCCGTTCTCGCCCCTCATGGCTTCATCCACGGCCGATGTTACGAGGCGAGAGGGAATATCATCGGGAGAAGATAGAACTACTCAGAGGCTCCCGGTGTTTTTCATTACCGCCTCTCCATTTGGCCGCATCATTCGGGACGGCTGCGCGTCCGGACGAATGGTGTGGAAACGAAAACACGGCAGAGCGATAGAACGGAAACGCATTATTGTGTCGTGTCCTGCATCTCGACGTCGTGTTCACGAGTGTTTGGAGTCGACGTCAGGGAAACCACTTTGAGAAGAGTTTAGAGGAATGAGACGGACCATGAAACCTTCTGGATTCATCCATTTCAATCTTGTGTCCTTCACATCTTTAGTTCGAATTGGACCAAAAACTGTTTTTTTCAACTGAGGAAAAATCTCTAAACTTAGGAAAATAATGTGACAACACGATCTGGAGTTTATAATCCATGTGTTTGTGTCGTTTACACTATTGTAACAGTTTATTTTGGTGTCTAAACAAGAAGGATCTGTCTCGCCTGCAGCTGCTCTAGTAGAAGAACTCACATTTGTCCGATCCTTAAAACTCTTCACTGGCTGCCAGTTTCTTTCAGGATCATTTTTTAAATTTAAAAAATACATGATAACAATTTAATCAGAATTAATGGCTACTCAATACAAGTTTCTTCGGTAGAAAAATGGTTCAGATTATTGATTAAACATCTCTCTCTGCGCCCTTCTTTTCTTTTTATCACCTGCCACGGTAACTCTGACACAATAGTCTCGTTTATACTATTGTATCAGTTTATTTCGGTGTCTAAACAAGAAGGATCTGTCTCGTCTGCAGTTCATACAAAATACTCTGCAGCCAGAATTCTGAGCCGCTCTAGTAGAAGAACTCACATTTCTCCGATCCTTAAAACTCTTCACTGGCTGCCAGTTTCTTTCAGGATCATTTTAAAATTCTGGTTCTTACTTTCAGATCTATTCATGGTCAGACCTTCCATCAGTGATCTGATCCAGACTTACACCCCAGCTCGGGCTCTGAGGTCTGTGGATCAGAATCTACTGATGGTTCCTGAACACGCTTCCGGACCTTATTGTTCAAGCGCTTTGTGACCCTGGTCTTAAAAAAGGCACTTTACAAATACCTCTTACTGACTTGTATTTGTATGTTTGAAAGAACAGGAAGTGACTCACGCTCGAGGCTCGGACCACAAAAGAAAAAATGGATAAAGAATCCGTGGCCCCCCCCCAGGATATGATCAGGTTTTTTCTACTAACCCCAGCACATGCATGCGTGACACTGGTGGTGAAGTGAAACTAATCGGAACATTCGAGAGACGTCAGTAGTATGTATGGCTCTCGGGGGGGGATTTCCACGAGTATGTAGAGCAGACAGATCGTCATGTGACGATACAGATCGTCATGTGACGATACAGATCGTCATGTGACGATACAGATCGTCATGTGACGATACAGATCGTCATGTGACGATACAGATCGTCATGTGACGATACAGATCGTCATGTGACGATACAGATCGTCATGTGACGATACAGATCGTCATGTGACGATACAGATCGTCATGTGACGATACAGATCGTCATGTGACGATACAGATCGTCATGTGACGATACAGACGACGACAGAGACTGTAGTCAATAGTTTGGAAACATTAACGAACATAAAGAGGCACATTTCTGCCTTCACTAAAACTAGTGTCAATTGAGGTTGTCGTTCCAGTTTCTTTACCTTATATAATCCCTGTTCTGTTCATTTTAAAATAATGTTCATTATTTAATGCGTGAGGAGCTTCAATAATTCATGCTGAGATTAAAAGAAAAAAGTGTTGCTGACTGTGTCTTCTTTTAAATATATCTTTACCAAATGAATTAGAATAACCTTCGTTCAGCACTAAACACGCTTCGTATTCTCTAGGAACTGTAGGTACGAACGTGCAGCACCTGAGGGTTCAAGTCACATGACCAACATTACTGCACCGATCAATTATTGAGATCAATGATGTTGACCAGTGAGAACACATCCACTATTAGAAGGACTTATGAAGCACAAGATCATGAGGATTGAAAAACCATTACTTTAAATTGAATATTGTGTGTTAAATAGATGTGTGACTCTATTGTATCATCAATGTGTAAGTGTGTGTTGTTGTGATGTGTGACTCTATTGTATCTTCAGTGTGTGTGTTGTTGTGATGTGTGACTCTATTGGATCATCAGTGTGTGTGTTGTTGTGATGTGTGACTCTATTGTATCATCAGTGTGTGTGTTGTTGTGATGTGTGACTCTATTGTATCATCAGTGTGTAAGTGTGTGTTGTTGTGATGTGTGACTCTATTGTATCATCAGTGTGTAAGTGTGTGTTGTTGTGTTGTGTCACTCTATTGTATCATCAGTGTGTAAGTGTGTGTTGTTGTGATGTGTGACTCTATTGTATCATCAGTGTGTGTGTGTTGTTGTGATGTGTGACTCTATTGTATCATCAGTGTGTGTGTGTTGTGATGTGTGACTCTATTGTATCATCAGTGTGTGTGTGTTGTTGTGTTGTGTGACTCTATTGTATCATCAGTGTGTGTTGTTGTGATGTGTGACTCTATTGTATCATCAGTGTGTGTTGTTGTGATGTGTGACTCTATTGTATCATCAGTGTGTGTGTGTTGTTTTGTTGTGTGACTCTATTGCATCATCAGTGTGTACGCGTGTGTTGTTGTAATGTGTGACTCTATTGTATCATCAGTGTGTGTTTGTACAAAACTCTCTTTTCATTGAAATATTGACATTAGAAAAGTATCTTAAGCTCCGCCCACTGAAAACACTTTCTGGAGATGAAATCTTGTCGACCATAACCACACCCACTCTGCTGTGATTGGTCAAACATGGAGGTTTGTCACCGCGAGCCATCAATCCTGGAAGTCTCCACCTCCAAGGGACTCGTTGTATAAACAAAGCGGGGCGTGATTACAGCTGGAGGAGGAGGAGTGAAGCCATTATTACGTCATAATGGACTCTCGTAACCTCTCGTTCGCCCAGATTTCAGAGCAACTTTATAAAGTAATGAGTTGAAAACATGGTCATGATGAGGAACTTACTGCGTCTTGGAGAAGAAGAACATTTACTACATGCGAGTCAAGAGAGTTGATATTTCAAAATATATATTTCTATGATACCATATCTTTACTGTACATATACAAATGTTTTATTTCAATTTATTTATTAATAGTTACTGTTGCGGGTTAAGTTATGTTGCAGTCAATAGTTCAACGTTCACCGCTTGGGTCCATCTTCTTTACTTTATGAAGTAAATATAGAGTTTTGTTCCGAACCACGAGTCACTTGACTCACGTGTGTCTTCGTGGACGTGTTCTGATCACAAACTATTGGTTATTGACAGCCTATGAAAGTGTCAATCAAAGCTTTCAAATCATTCCTGCAGTAAAAATGTTATTTGGAATCTTCTCAGAATCTCCACGGATACCAAACATGCCGGTTGACGTCCCTGTGGCGGCGGCTGGAAGTGATTTGATGGAGTGAAGCGAGCGAAGGGGAGGATGGAGGGAGAAACAAAGGGAGAGAGAAATAGCGGCACAAGGAGAGAGAGATGGAGGTAGAAGGAGACAGTTATTGGCCCAGTTGTTCCGTCCCTCCGTGGATCCAGATAAATTTGTCCTGACAACAAGAGAGCCGTTCAGACGAGACCTCCCGACCCGAGGTAGACAAACTGGTTCTAGACAAGGGATGGTCCAAAAGAACGAGGGATGGGGGTTAGAAGTAAACATCCACCGGCAGAATAAAAAGGAGGTTGAAATGGAGAAAATCACGACGCGTGCATTGATTCCGGTCGACAGTCCACGAAAACGAAGAATGAAGGACTTCGTTCTCCACAACTAAAGAAACAGTGACATCTCTTTAGATCCTGATGGTGACTAGGGATGAGAGGATACAGCAGCTTTTTTACCTGATGTTTGGACACATTTTTGGGCAACAGTCAACACACTTTAATACCAATGTACAGTCATTGTTACCATGATTGTGATCATTACTATAGTTTTTCTTTCATTTTTTTTTCAACCCTTTGTATTGTTTGTTAAGTTTGTTTCATGCTGTTTTCACGATCGATCTTCAATGTCTTCAAAACAAATGAAAACAGTTACGACTTCGTCAAGAGTCATGTGGTCTGTAAATACTACAACACAAGTATATACTTGTTACTACACTATCACAACACCAGAGTCAAGTACTGGACAATACTACATATATATACTTGTTACTACACTATCACAACACCAGAGTCAAGTACTGGACAATACTACAGATATATACTTGTTACTACACTATCACAACACCAGAGTCAAGTACTGGACAATACTACACATACAGTATATCCTTGTTACTACACTATCACAACACCAGAGTCAAGTACTCGACAATACTACACATATATCCTTGTTACTACACTATCACAACACCAGAGTCAAGTACTCGACAATACTACACATATATACTTGTTACTACACTATCACAACACCAGAGTCAAGTACTCGACAATACTACACATATATCCTTGTTACTACACTATCACAACACCAGAGTCAAGTACTGGACAATACTACACATATATCCTTGTTACTACACTATCACAACACCAGAGTCAAGTACTCGACAATACTACACATATATACTTGTTACTACACTATCACAACACCAGAGTCAAGTACTGGACAATACTACACATATATACTTGTTACTACAATATCACAACACCAGCGTCAAGTACTCGATAATACTAAAAATACTGTATATACTTGTTACTACACTATCATAACACCAGAGTCAAGTACTCGACAATACTACACATATATACTTGTTACTACACTATCACAACACCAGAGTCAAGTACTGGACAATACTACACATATATACTTGTTACTACACTATCACAACACCAGTGTCAAGTACTGGACAATACTACACATATATACTTGTTACTAGACTATCACAACACCAGAGTCAAGTACTGGACAATACTACACATATATACTTGTTACTACACTATCACAACACCAGAGTCAAGTACTGGACAATACTACACATATATACTTGTTACTACACTATCACAACACCAGAGTCAAGTACTGGACAATACTACACATATATACTTGTTACTACACTATCACAACACCAGAGTCAAGTACTGGACAATACTACACATATATACTTGTTACTAGACTATCACAACACCAGAGTCAAGTACTGGACAATACTACACATATATACTTGTTACTACACTATCACAACACCAGAGTCAAGTACTGGACAATACTACACATATATACTTGTTACTACACTATCACAACACCAGAGTCAAGTACTGGACAATACTACACATATATACTTGTTACTACACTATCACAACACCAGAGTCAAGTACTGGACAATACTACACATATATACTTGTTACTACACTATCACAACACCAGAGTCAAGTACTCAACAATACTACACATATATACTTGTTACTACACTATCACAACACCAGAGTCAAGTACTCAACAATACTACGTCCAACATTGATCAACACAGAGAAAGACTGGTGTCACGACACAGAATGGAGAGATCTGGACACAGCAGACGAAAGAGAGACGTCGTGTTTCCCTCCATCTCAATTTGCACAAAACTTTCATTACCACCAATTTGGGCCAGAAGCCGTAGGCTGAGCCATTACGACGGGGCCGAGCATCCATCAGCTTAATCTCCCGCCCCGGCTGCTGAATTACAGCCCGCTTGCTTATTAAAATGTGTCGCTCGTCTCGCAACACCTTCGGTCTGCGGAAGACGAGACCCTCGCAGATCCACGGGCGGGTGGGTGGAGGGAAGAAGAGAAATGTTCCTTCCATACATGGCAAAGTGAGGCTCGATCATCTGGTTTGATTTATACACTCGTGTAGATCTGCTGCGGTTCTCACTCCAGCATGAACACACACACACACACACACACACACACACTCACACGTCTCGATTCATCCCATAAACACTCGCCACCACATGCCCACATGCCAGCTTTGCATTCCTGTCAACACACACACACACACACACCGACACACACACACATCACGACTCGTCTGCAGTCACTCCGACCAGAATGGAGGTAATAATGTTCAAAGAAACGACGATATATCACAAATATTTTTGTTTGGAACGATACTCTAGGGATGTTGAAGAGCATTGTATCATTTGTTGTATTTTTTTGTGTTGGCCTACACACCTTCAAAGTGTGTTTGTTTTATCTTCTTTTATTACTGTGATGTTTAATGCATTTTTAAATGTAGTTGTTTGTTTTTATTTAAAGCACTTTGTAATTACGCTATATAAATACAATTATTATTATTATTATTATTATAAATTATATTTTACTTATAACATAGGTCATTTTGTTGTTTATATTTCAAAAAAATGTGTATGGAATAACTACAATTAACATGTAAATATTAATTGCGTTTGTTCATTTTTGTGTCACAATTAAACATGATACAACAGTCATTTCGTTCTCCACAACTAAAGAAACAATTAGATATCATTAGATCCTGGTGATGGCTGGGGACGAGAGGATACAAGAGCTTTAACGCTGTATTGTAAAACGTATCGTTTCAATATATATATATATATATATATATATATATATATATATATATACATATATATTTTGTCTTGCTAATTATTTTATGGTTTGTATTTTAATAAAGTGTGTTTAAGATACAATTATTTTTGTGTACAATGAACATGCAAATATTCAAGGCAATTAAAATGATGTCCTTTATATGGCAGCAGTCATTACATCCTCCACAGCTAAACGAACAATGAAATCCTGACTGAGGACGAGAGGATACAGCTTTTAAAGCTGTAGTTTGGACATATTTTGGTTTGAAAACAAATGAGATCAGTCACGACTTCGTCAAGAGTCATGTGGTCTGTAAATACTACAACACCAGAGTCAAGTACTGGATAATACTACACATATATACTTGTTACTACACTATCACAACACCAGAGTCAAGTACTCGACAATACTACACATATATACTTGTTACTACACTATCACAACACCAGAGTCAAGTACTCGACAATACTACACATATATACTTGTTACTACACTATCACAACACCAGAGTCAAGTACTGGACAATACTACACATATATACTTGTTACTACACTATCATAACACCAGAGTCAAGTACTCGACAATACTACACATATATACTTGTTACTACACTATCATAACACCAGAGTCAAGTACTCGACAATACTACATATATACTTGTTACTACACTATCATAACACCAGAGTCAAGTACTCGACAATACTACATATATACTTGTTACTACACTATCACAACACCAGAGTCAAGTACTCGACAATACTACACATATATACTTGTTACTACACTATCACAACACCAGAGTCAAGTACTCGACAATACTACATATATACTTGTTACTACACTATCACAACACCAGAGTCAAGTACTCGACAATACTACCTTTAGGATCATGAAACATTGAAGATACATTAAATGACAAACTACAGGTATACACAGTTAATTCGGGGCCGGATAAAAAGACCGATTCGGCCCCGGGGCCTTGAACACGACATGAGTTATAGATAATCAAATATGTGTTTCCGTGATAAGAATGTGGAAACGGATAAAAGGAGGAACATTATAAACATGTTTTTTTTTCTCCAAACTCTTCAATTGAAGTTGTTGTTTGGCGAAGAAAATAAATAAATCACAAAACCTCCTCTGAGAATTCCCTGCTCCGGCAGAGACGGCGCTTTTTCTTTCCTTTTTTTTTTTACTCCTGTGAACACATAGCGTGGGATTCGCTCTCCTCGGTCCGATCCGACGACCTTGATTCGCTCGTCTTCACTACGGGCCGAGGATTAATCTCCCTTAATGCGTCTTGACTTGTGGCACATGAGCAGATCAGCTCAATTATCGAGGAGTTTGTTTGAACGCTCTGGAGTAACCAGAACACGAAAGGTACGGGAAAAAAAAGACTCATTATCCGAGCGGAGTTTGTCTCGTTGCATCACAGACGAAATGAATGAAAAAAATGTTAATTTCATCCTCGCCTGAACTTCATCCTCTATTGTTCGCGGGCTTCAGTACGCATCGCCATGTTTCCAGGTCAGAGATGTAATCCCCGGTTCTTGTCCTCATGGAGGTTAGATAAGGTCTTACATCCGCGTCTTAGTGCATCATTAATGCAGCGCTTTACTGCTTCTGTCCAACGACACAAGTCATGAGGGTCAAACCAGGATATGAAGAGGAACTACGAGACCTCCAGAGGGATCAGTAAAGTTGTATCCATCCATCATCTACATCATACAGAGTTAAAACATATATATTATGATTCATCAGAACCGATACGATCGCAAACATACAAGATCATGTCGACCCCGAGGTTCTCGTGGAAGAAACAAGACTATTTTGGGAAGACTTTCCCCCCAAAAACAACACAATTTTCCACTTCAAAAAAACCAAACAAAAGTTCTATGCCGGGTCCCTCGAGGACACACTGGTGACCTACAGTATGATTTAAGGATATAAACATGGGCCGTTCCAGTGTTTTTCTTTTGTGGTCTTAATCCGAAAATGTCATTTTTCGCATTCTGCGGCGAAAGCATCGGAGTGGAGTTTGAACGAGCGTCAGAGGAAGTTACTCAAGATGATGTTTAAGAGATGAAATGTCACATTTTTAAGCATAAATATTTGAAATAAATATGGTTAAATTAATAGAAAAAAGATTGTGTTTTAAATGTTTGAAATGGTTGGTCAAAACTGAATGATTATAATCACATGAAATTAATATTTAATAAGCCTCTTTTTTTTTCAAATAAATGTAAAATTAAACTAAATTATTTTGACAATCATAATCATTTTTTATTTATTTCCAAAATATTTATGTATTTTTTTTTAACCTCACCCTTAGATGGAATGGTTTGGGGTTTTTTGTACTATTTCTATTTAAATCTAATAAAACTGTCTTTATATTTACTTTTTATAATTATTTTTAATCTGAATCCTATAGTTTTAAAACTACATCTAATATTAAAACCTTTATATTTAATGTTTGTTTTAAAATAATTAGTATATTGTGACAAAAATAAATATTAAAAAAAATGTAAATGTGATAGTAATCTAATCGAATGACTTGGAGTGTGTCATTTTTAAATCTACTTTTAGTAAATACTGAAAAATATTACACCAGGAAGTGACATCATCATTTATTTACACTTGACTGTCAACGTAGATTTGTTGAAATCCAACATGAACCGACGCTAAATCAACTTAATCAACATATATATATGTATACATGTTATTTGATCGACCAGAAAACACCCGAACACACCAGCCGTGTACACAAGCAAAAAGCCGCACAAGGAAAAGTACAGTGTGGTTTCCCCAGAGCGTGTCCGGTGTCAACACACTGACAAGGTACCAGCGCAGGAGAAACCACACATGCAGGACGAGAGCCAAGTGTGGTCTCGACCCACTCGCCTCCTTTAAATAGAGCCCAACGCAGCAGTTGCTTCTCCTGCAACTTTAATCAACAAAGCATCAGAATATTTCCAGACTCGAGGGAGACAAACAACAGGTGGAAAGTAAAGAAGCTGCTGCTGAGTTTTTAGGATGTTTATTAGCGCCGAAGGTTCACGGTGTTAATTGTTGTGTTATTTATCTGCGGTTTATCTTGTTTGAAAACAAATGAAAAAAAACACGTCTGTGCAAGGTTTAATGGTCGATGGCAAATAGTACTTGAACCAGTATCTACGTCTATTCATTTTAAAGCATAATTTAACAAACAATGAACCAAAGAACAAACATAATAGTTTTTGTGCAACAGTCAACACACTTTAATACCAAACAACGTATCCAAAACCCTGCAAATGTTACAATTGCATAACAATTAGGTTTTTAACTATGTGCTATTTAAATCCAAAGTTTGATTTTGAATATAAAAGATCCCGGCAACAACTGAGGACGAGAGGATACAGTGACTCCAGCAGCTGCAACACCAGAGTCAAGTACTGGACAATACTTCACATATATCCTTGTTACTACAGTATCATAATAAAACTCTAAACGTAAGAAATTAAAATATCTCAGCAATGACTGAGGACGAGAGGATACAGTGACTCCAGCAGCTTTTAAAGCGGATGTTTGGACATATTTTGGTTTTAAAACAAATGAAATCAGTTACGACTTCGTCAAGAGTCGTGTGGTCTGTAAATACTACAACACCAGAGTCAAGTACTGGACAATACTACACATATATCCTTGTTGTTACTACAGTATCATAATACACTGTATCGTTGCACCTGTATCGTGAATACTGTATCGCCAGAATCTAGATACTACACAACCATGTTTGCGACACTTTCATAAGACAGAAACTCTCTGGGGAAAATTAATTTCGGACAAGGTAAATGCTTTTGGATCCAGGTTAAGAAACTTTAAATGTTAGAAATTAAAAGATCCCCTTGATGACGGAGGACGAGAGGATACAGTGACTCCAGCAGCTTTTAAAGCTGATGTTTGGACATATTTTGGTTTGAAAAACAAATGAAATCAGTTATGACTTTGTCAAGAGTCATGTGGTCTGTAAATACTACAATACCAGAGTCATGTACTGGACAATACTACACATATATACTTGTTACTACAGTATCACCACACCAGAGTCAAGCATTGGACAATACTACAAATATATACTTGTTACTACAGTATCACAACACCAGAGTCAAGTACTGGACAATACTACAAATATATACTTGTTACTACAGTATCACAACACCAGAGTCAAGCATTGGACAATACTACAAATATATACTTGTTACTACAGTATCACAACACCAGAGTCAAGTACTGGACAATACTACAAATATATACTTGTTACTACAGTATCACCACACCAGAGTCAAGTACTGGACAATACTACAAATATATACTTGTTACTACAGTATCACAACACCAGAGTCAAGTACTGGACAATACTACAAATATATCCTCATATCTATGTTGTAGTAGAATAAGTGTTTTCTTGAGATGTAGCTTCAGTTAAGCGTCATCTACGTCACTAAGATGGTGGTCGTTGAGGGTGGAAAGTGTCCATTCAGACTCTGCTGTTTGAGTGCACTAATTGAGTGCTCATAGCGCACTACCTTTTCGCACACTGCTCCATGTGGATGCACTCAAAATATTAAGTGTAAGTGCAGAAGTGCGTGATTTGGGACACACTACCTTTCTAGAGCTACGTCGCTAAGCAGAAGATACACCACTACTTTTCAACAATAGTTACACAATGACACACAACTTAACAACTTGTTTCAATTGTAGAAAAGTGTTGTCAAGTGTCAGTGATAGTGTTTCAACGACTGGTTGATCAGTGTTAAAAAGTAGTAGAAGAAGAAGCTGTCGAGTCATTTCCTGTTAGTGTGTAGCAGCAGAGTTTGATTTGAGACAGTACTACACTGTTGAAAATGTGTTTAGTGCATTAAAATGTGGCGTTTATGTTCATATCCGCTCGCACATGTTCGGTGTGTTTGTGTCGCAGGACTCTGTGTTGTGTAGAGTTTCCACCTCTGTGCACAAGCGCTGATCCCTCCGGCCAACTGGGCATCCAGCTGGTGGACTGCCCACATCGATCGCTCCGAGAAAGGCCTTTTTTTTTTCTTCCTTCTGTTGATGGGAAAAGAGATGGAGAGGTGAGCAGAAGGGAAGTGAGCGGCGTAAAAATAGAGAGAAATGGGAGAAGCGGGGGAGGCGGGAAAAAAAACAGAGACGGGAACATTAGCGTAAATGAAAGTTTATTCGCAGTATCAGTCAGTCAGATGAGGTGGAGGTTTCAACCCCCGGGCCTTCCATCTTTTTTCCTCCATTTCCCACTTCCCCCTCTCCTCCTCCTCCTCTCCTGCGAGTGTGTGTTGATAAGAGGAGGGGAAGGCATGACGGGAAGACATTAGCTGGTTGGCAACTTGCCTGTACACCAGCCAGTAATTGGCTCTGGTAATAGTCGTGTCCAGACAAATGGTGCCGCGGCCCAAAACCGTGTTACAGCTTCTCCTCTAGTATTCACCGCAACCGGGCCTCTGAACATGCTTCGCACGGCATCGCATCTGTATGTTTTTTAGGGAAGGAGGCAGTGATAAGCAGAGGAACCAGAAGCTACTCTCGCCCCCCCGAGGGAGCGACTGTCATCGGCTGGTGTCCTCCAAACAAGTGACAGATAGGAGATGGAGAGGGAGACAGAAGAGGTGGTTGGAATATGAAGTGGGGGGAGAGAGACGGAATAAGAGAATAACTTCCATTTTTCTCGGGTCCCTCCCTCTGCTCTGCATCGTTTGCCGTCTGTCTGACAGCAAGCTGAGCCACTAATGTCCATTGTGTCTGAACACAACGTACGTTTGTCGTCTCCTGTGTTCGCTTCGACACGGGATTATTCATTCATTTCCAATGCCACCGAATCCCTTATGGGGGTCGAGGGGGGCTGGATTCTATCCCAGTTTCTTCGGGCGTGAGATAGGGGACACCCTGGACAGGACGCCAGTCTGTTGCACCGGCAAACAAAGACATAAAACCAGCTTTTTTTTTCTACTACTTTTTAACACTGATCAACGATCAGTCGTTGAAACACTATCACTGACACTTGACAACGATTTTCTCCAATTGAAACAAGTTATTAAGTTGTGTTTCATTGTGTTATTACTGTTGTTGTGTTGTTTTTGTGGTAAAATTAGTGTTTTCCCGAGACATTTACGTCAGTATCTGCTCCGTAGCTTCAGTTTAGCTTCATCTGGCGGTCGTTGAGCACTACATTTTTGCACACTGCTCACTTATTCGTGTAGGTGTAAGTGTAAGTGCAGAAGTGCGTGATTTGGGTCAAAGCTCATGTGTGAAGTCTGTTGAGCAGCAGCAAAGAAAACCTGTATGACCAACAAGCTCACAGTGTTGAGTGAAAACTGTCTTATTATTATCAATAAAAGTTGATAAAAATGTTCCATGGGCGGGCAATTCATTTTTGTCAGGGGCCACGTTTTACACGGTGGTTGTCGTGAGGGGCCGTCAAGCATCAACAGAACAGCGAAAAAGTACAAGATCAAGCTAAAGATGCTAAAATGTATTTTTTTTAATCACTTTTTTCCACTTATATTATCTTAGTATATATTTTTTACTTTCTCTGAAATGTGAAAACCCATCTTCACTGACTCACTTAAATGTAGAAGATGCAGTAAGTTACTCATCATGACCATGTTTTCAACTGATTACTTTATAAAGTTGCTCTGAAATCTGGGCGAATGAGAGGTTACGAGAGTCCATTATGACGTAATAATGGCTTCACTCCTCCTCCTCCAGCCAGCTGTAATCACTCCCGCTTTGTTTATACAACGAGTCCCTATGAGGTGGAGACTTCCGGGTTTCATGACACGTGGTGACAAACCTCCAATGCTTGCCCAATAAAAGCAGAGTGGATGTGGTTATGGTCAACAAGATTTCATCTCCAGAAAACCGCTTTAGTTGTAAAATTCTACACTAAATCTCTGTCAGAACCAAAAATCTCAGCCAGATTTTCCAGCGAAAACGAAGGAGATCCGATCATAGATACTTCGACACTTTGGCGGCTGATAAAATCCGTGTGTCCTTCACTCACTGTAAACATTCTCCAAGACGTGAAATGAAGCAATGCGTTGCTACTTTTTCCAAACACGTCTGACAGCTGCTGCAGCTCGGCAAGGGATCTGATCCCAGAACACAATATCTCGTTTCTCACGAGGAGCTGTGCAGCGATGCTAATCTCTGAGAGGCTGAGCAGACTTTTGGATGCGGAACACAACTGCAATCACGGGGGATGGAGGTGCGGAGCTGGACCGCTGACGCTCGCTCTTTCAGTGCTGGAAGAAGAAGAAGAAGAAGAAGAAGAAGAAGAGACGAGAGGAGCTGAGAGTGAGATGGGTTCGCTTCTCAAATTGCAAACAGAATCAGTAGCAAACGCTAGAAAAAAACCCCGCGGGCAACGAACGGAGCTCTCACTCCCTCTCTCACTCTCCGACACTTACAATGGAAATTCTGAAATACGAGCCGGCGTACAGTGAAAGATAGAGCGCACACACACACACACACACACAGTGACATGTACACCAAATTGTGTGTGTGTATGTGTGTGAGTGTAGGTCTTTGTTCTGTCTCGCTGTCCTCATGGCACGTAAATCATAATGGATCTCATTATCCAGCTGGGTCGGATTGTTGGGGCCTGTCTGGCGGGAGATGATAGCGAGATGACTGTGGGGCTGAGACGACACACATGGACACACACACACACACACACACACACACACTAACGCACACAGTAGGTAAAACTCACAATTATTCTCGACACCGTCGCGCGTCGTGACGTATGGAGACACCAGGACTTCCCCGATGACAACGTGACCAGTTTACCGCTCGAATGGCGACAAATTACGACGAATTACGACGACAACGACGACGCACAGGCTGAAATAAGCGCACAAAGATTTGACGGAATCAAGAGAACGCTCTCAATCACATGATGGATGGAAACAGGAATTAAAAACGGTTTCAAGGTAGAAAGTTTCATTAGTTTGTGGCGAGCCTCGTTTTTTTTCCCTCCAAAAAACATCAACTGGTTTTCACTGCGACTGTAAAGAAACTCGACAGTTGTTTCTAAATGAAGTCCATCAATCATTTCTGTTTTCATGATGTTTTCGTGACTTAATGTTCAGACTTTTGGATCATATTTAACTTAAATGAGAGTTTTTTAATCGAAGCTGCATTTTCAGTCTATGATCGATAGATCTTGACCTTTGAACTTTAAAAAAAATAAGCTCAAGTCCGTCCATTGTTGACGACGATCGGACAAACTTCCTCTACAATAGCTGTGACTTCTGACGTGATTAAAGGCCCCGCGGGTGAAACACTGAACTATAAATATGTCGGTGTATAAGATAAGACTGCAGATAACAAGATACAGATACTTAAGGTGCGAGTAGAACTGAGAGAACATGAACACACACATCTGATCGTGTGTGTGTCGACTTGTCTTCATTCAGCTTCAGGTGAGATCCCGAGCGTCAGTCAGGAATGAGACAGATTTACGATGATGTGCCTTCATTAAAGAAGACGTGAGCGAGGGGGCGTGACACGGGTCGCCCTTTGACTGTGTTAAAGTGGCTCTAATGAGGTCAAAGGTCAGGTAGAAACTAACAATTGTTCTTTTTATTCATTTCTATTATTCATTTCTACTCTCTTAATATGACTTCAGACGTTTTTTTTAAAGGCAAAACTCTTTTTCATTGAAATATGTATATATCAGAAAAGGATATTAAGCTATGAAAACACTTTCTGGAGATGTAATCTTGTTGAACATAACCACACCCACTCTGCTGTGATTAGTCAAATATCAAGGTTTGTTACCGTGAGTCATCAACCCCTGGAAGTCTCCACCTCCAAGAGACTCATTGTATAAACAAAGCGGGCGTAATCACAGTTGGCTGGCGGAGGAGTGAAGCCATTATTACGTCATAATGGACTCTTGTAACCTCTCGTTCGCCCAGATTTCAGAGCAACTTTATAAAGTAATTAATTGAAAACATGGTCATGATGAGGAACTTACTGTGTCTTGAAGAGAATTTGTACACTTGATCACAAAATAAGATTTGAATAAAAGTGTTTTAGGTCTCAAATCATTTTATGTTTAATGGAGTTGAATGTGTGACTTGTTGACTATAACGTGGACAATGAGTAGTTTAAGTCATTCTTAGACCCAAAACTTAAATTTCACTCATTTTCTACCGGCCCTCATGTCAACTAAGAGTTGGGATTATCTTCAGAGTAATCTGTTCTTTTTAGAGTTATAGACAAAAATGTTTGTTCATTTTAATGTAGTGACTGGAGCTCAGTTGTCTTCGTCTTCATCTTCGTCCAAAAAGACACTTAAAAACATCTAAATACCTCCATACTGCTCGTCTGTAACGTCCATCTTGGATTGAAAATGAGAAGAATTTTTTAAAAACAACTTAAATAAATCATTATTTTAAGTTTGTTTGTCATGGAATTTCCCAGGACATCAGAGTAAATCTTTCAAACTTTCATTTGTTTCAAAGAGGAAACACTTGATGCATTTTAAAGACGGAGATCTTCTGCTACAAACAAACTTAAAATACTAACTTTTTACATTTTTTTCCTGGATTCCTCACGTGGAGGCTTCAATCCAAGATGGACGTTACAGTCGAGCAGTATGAAGGTATTTGAATGTTTAATTTTAACACATTTACTTATATTCTTAAATGTTATTCAATGTTTTAAGGAAATTTAAACCTGGTCAAACTATTCCTGCTTTTTATTTAAGCAGTAACATGGACTTCAGTTAATGTTTTCAATGTATTTAGATGTTTTTAAGTGTCTTTTTTGGACGAAGATGAAGACGAAGACAACTGAGCTCCAGTCGCTACATTAAAATGAACAAACATTTTTGTCTATAACTCTAAAAAGAACAGATTACCCTGAAAATAATCCCAACTCTTAGTCGACATGAGGGCGAGTAGAAAATGAGTGAAGTTTGCTTTTTTTTGTGTACAACTTGTGTACACCAGATTGAACATGTATTTGACTCCAAACAAAGACCACCTGGATCCCAGTCTCTCAGAACACAGTTTTCAAATATGCGTACGAGACACCATGGCAGGAAACAACGATCCTCTCGACGATGCGCTCGAGCGACGCCGGCTCAATTAGAGGCAGAGATATTACGAGCCAGACGGGGGGAGATGAACCCCACATTTAACGGAGAGGGGGTGGGACGGAGGGGGCTCTAAAGAGAGGCGCGGAGATAAACAGCGACCCCGGGGACCAGTGCCGTGATGTAACAAGCAGACGGGGAACCATGAAGCGCCGTGTTGCTCTCGTAAAGGATATAGTAAATAATGAAAGAGGAGGAAAAAGACATTCAGAGCAGCAGCGTTGATTAAAAATAAAGTCAATGGGTGGAAAAGATGATAAAAAAAAAAAAACTATTGTCGAAAAGCCAGGCCGGGACATCCTCGTCCTCCATGAAGTCAGTTGTCTTCGTCTTCATCTTCGTCCAAATTTACATTTTTTTCTAAAAAGAACAAATTATTATGAAAATAATCCCAAATCCTAGTCTATATAAGGGTGAGAAGAACATTTGAATCTTTTTTCCTCATAACCTAAATTAGGGATAATGTTCCACTAGGGTTTACTTTGGTAACACAGGTCATCCATCCATCCATCCATCTATCTATGCATCCATCAATCCATCCAACTATCTATCCATTCATCCAACTATCTATCCATTCATCCAACTATCTATCCATCATCCATCCATCCATCTATCTATGCATCCATCCATCCATCCATCCATCCATCCATCCATCTATCCATCTATGCACCCATCGAACTATCTATCCATCCAACTATCCAACTATCCATCCATCGAACTATCTATCCATCCTACTATCTATCTATGCATCCATCCAACTATCCATCTATGCTCCCATCCATCCATCCATCTATGCATCTATCCATCCATCCATCTATCCGTGCATCCATCCAACTATCTGTCCATCCAACTATCCACCCATCCATCCATCCATCCATCTATCCGTCCATCCATCCATCCATCTATGCATCCATCCAACTATCCATCTATGCACCATTCGAACTATCTATCCATCCATCCAACTATCCATCTATGCATCCATCCAACTATCCATCTATCCATCCATCCAACTATCCATCTATGCATCCATCCAACTATCCATCCATCCATCCAACTATCCATCTATGCACCCTTCGAACTATCTATCCATCCATCCAACTATCCATCTATGCATCCATCCAACTATCCATCTATGCACCTTTCGAACTATCTATGCATCCATCCAACTATCCATCTATGCATCCATCCAACTATCCATCCATCCATCCAACTATTCATATATGCACCCTTCGAACTATCTATCCATCCATCCAACTATCCATCTATGCATCCATCCAACTATCCATCCATCCATCCAACTATCCATCCATCCATCCAACTATCCATCTATGCATCCATCCAACTATCCATCTATGCACGCTTCGAACTATCTATCCATCCATCCAACTATCCATCTATGCATCCATCCAACTATCCATCTATCCATCCATCCATCTATCCGTCCATCCATCCAACTATCCATCCATCCATCTCGTAAAGGATATAGTAAATAATGAAAGAGGAGGAAAAAGACATTCAGAGCAGCAGCGTTGATTAAAAATAAAGTCAATGGGTGGAAAAGATGATAAAAGCCAGGCCGGGACAACCACGGCCTCCCTGAACTCCCCGTTGTTGTACAGACACACACACAGGCAAACACAACAAAAAAAAAACACACAATCCTCTGTGGTATGCATTTCCATCATCAAATGTGATCAGAGCTACCGTGTGCGAGCCAACGTTCACTCAACCGCGATGACCCCGGTGTGTGACGACACTCACACACACACACACACACACACACACACACACACACACACACTCACGCAGCAACACCTTCTGCAACACTGGAGCTCTGTGACACACACACACACACACCCGTTAAATTAAAAGGTCAGAAGAATTAAAGGAACATCAAGGAGGAACAGGCTGGAGATGAGCGCCGGCTCTGGGGGGTTGTTGCTAAGAAAACAAACGTGAATTCATTTACAGACGCAGTTATTGCAGCTTCACATCCACTCGCTCTCGATCCTCAACGAGACCATCCTGAGACGCCGGCCCCGAGATCGTCTTTGTTTTTAAACCAACCCCGGGGCCACATTCAGCCTCGGTGTATTTTAATCAAACCCCGATGCCGGCGAAACCCCGGGTACTGTTTACACGCCCGGGCGGCCGAGACGATAACAATCTCAACAACTCAATTAGATCCACCGTGAGGAACACGACCAGATGAAGACGTTCAACGAGAACACGTTTATTTCTGCTTAAAAGTAAAAGTTTTAAAATAATATTTAAGTTCTAGTGATTCTCAATTGAACAAACGGATCCATATCCAACCAGGACTGAGAATCTATTAAACTATCCATCCATCCAACTATCCATCTATTCAACTATCCATCCATCCAACTATCTATCCATCCATCAAACTATCCATCTATTCAACTATCCATCCATCCAACTATCTATCCATCTATTCAACTATCCATCCATCCAACTATCTATCCATCATCCAACTATCCATCCATCCATCCAACTATCCATCTTTTAAACTATCCATCCATCCAACTATCTATTCATCCATCCATCCAACTATCCATCTTTTAAACTATCCATCCATCCATCCATCCAACTATTCATCCATCCAACTATCCATCTATTCAACTATCCATCCATCCGACTATCTATCCATTCATCCAACTATCCATCCATCCATGCATCCAACTATTCATCTATTCAACTATCCACCCATCCAACTATTCATCTATTCAACTATCCATTCATCCAACTATTCATCTATTCAACTATCCATCCATCCAACTATCCATCCATCCAACTATCCATCCAACCATCTATCCATCAATCCATCCAAATATCTATCCATCCATCCAACTATCCATCTATTCAACTATCCATTCATCCAACTATCCATCTATTCAACTATCCATTCATCCAACTATCCATCTATTCAACTATTCATTCATCCAACTATCCATCTATTCAACTATCCATCCATCCAACTATCCATCTATTCAACTATCCATCCATCCAACTATCCATCTATTCAACTATCCATCCATCCAACTATCCATCTATTCAACTATCCATCCATCCAACTATCCATCCATCCAACTATCCATCTATTCAACTATCCATCCATCCAACTATCCATCCAACTATCCATCCAACCATCTATCCATCAATCCATCCAAATATCTATCCATCCATCCAACTATCCATCTATTCAATTACCCATCCATCTATTCAACTATCCATCCATCCATATCTATCTATATCTAAACCTTTATCTCTATCTCTACTTCTATCCATCTATAAAACATCAAAGGGTGTTTATGGAGCAAACTTGACAGTAAATCATCAGATTTGATTCCTTCATGTGTTCAGTGCAGCAAGAATGAAGTGTATCTGTGAATCTTCCTTCAGTTCCTGCTCAGTGTCTCACACCCAGAGGCAACATGTCACGTATAGATAGTCAAGTATAGACTCCACAGAAGTCAATGTTGCTCCTGTGTGTTCAGTTCCAAGGAAGCCCAGGATTGACCGGACGTGATGTTTCCGGCGTGAGAAGCACACGTTCATCATCTGAAGTGTCATGGCGATGAAGCGCTGCTTCTCTCCTGGGCTGGCTGGCGTCCCGTCACATGGCTGCTCCGCTGAAACCTAGTCACCGCTCCAGGGAGTAAACGATACGACACGCCGGGTGAAAAACACATATTCGTGAGAGCTAGACCTTTGAAAATCAGATGCATGCACGGATTCATTGTGTTCTCATGCGGATCCTCGGGAGCTCGTTTTCGGAGAAATGACGTCCCGGCTCGCGAAAATAGAAGAGCGTGAATGTGTCCATTTGTTTGCTTTGAGAGGGAGTTCAAGTCCTTTATTTATAGAACACATGACGACCATTCATGTCTGCTTCGACTGATGGTCACTGAACTGTGTTTGAGATGAATGAAGATAAATCTGGCTGGTGTTAAACCAAACACAGCATTTCGTTTAGTAAGTGTGAGGTTTATTTTATAATAAACTCTCCTGACATGTAGTAGATGTTCTTCTCTCCAAGATGCAGTAAGTTCTTCATCATGACCATGTTTTCAACTTATTACTTTATAAAGTTGCTCTGAAATCTGGGCGAACGAGAGGTTACGAGAGTCCATTATGACGTAATAATGGCTTCACTCCTCCTCCAGCCAGCTGTTATTACGCCCCACTTTGTTTATACAACGAGTCCCTTGGCGGAGGAAACTTCCAGGGATTGATGACGCGCGGTGACAGACAAGAGTTTCTGGACCTCTGAACTAAACCTCTTTTCATTCGTGGTGTGAAGTTATTGAAGCTAAAGATCTTCTTATTAAAGGGAAGTGTTGATGTGCAGCCGTCGCTGACGGCTTTGGCAACATGAGGCTGAAAAATTAAATAATTTGATACTATTTGAGCCGCAGGGCTCGCGGAGAACAAGTTCTGTGCCTTTTGTTCAAGTTTGTTTTCCAAAATAGTATTTCAATTATACTCAGTGTGTGTTGAATTATTGGAATTACAACAGGAAAGTAGTATAAAAAAGTCATTTTATTTCTAAATGTTTCGATGTATTAAATATACTTATTAAAAAAGAAATACAAATGATTGAATTCAACTTCTCAAAAAACATTCAACCAATTAATTTAGAAAAGATTGAATAAACTATCCATCTATCCAACTATCTATCCATCCAACTATCTATCCATCCATCTATCTACTCATTCATCTATACATCCATCCATCCAACTATCTATCCATCGATCTATACATCCATCCATCCATCCTTTCATCTATACATCCATCTATCTATAAATACATCTATCTATCTCTACATCCATCATCCATCCATCCATCTATCCATCTATACATCCATCCAACTATCTATTCATCTATCTACACATCAATCCATCTAACCATCTATCTATCTATCTATCTATACATACATCCATCCAACTATCTATTCATCTATACATCCATCCATCCATCCAACTATCTATTCATCTATCCATCTATCTATCCATCTATCTATCCATCCATCTATCCATCTACTGTATCTATCTATCCATCCATCCATCCAACTATCTATCCATCTATCTATACATCCATCCAACTATCTATTTATCTATCTATCTATACATCCATCCATCCATCCAACTATCTATCCATCCATCTATAAATCCATCCAACTATCCATCCATCTATCTATAAATCCATCCAACTATCCATCCATCTATCTATAAATCCATCCAACTATCTATCCATCTATATCTGTGTCTCTACTTCTATCCATCTATAAAACACCAATAGGTGTTTATGACTGTCAAACAGCTTGTTCGACAGCACAAGGCCTGGAAGGTACAATTCTAAAGTTTGAAGATGTTGAAAATACATTTTCCACACACTCAAAATATTGTTCTTCCTTCCTGTTTATGAACACAATTCATTTGTGGTCAGTTATACAATCACTCCAACGCTGCAGGTTAAACAAAACCAGTGAATTTTGGTTGTTTTTCCAATCAAATCAAAAAGCCAAAATGCATCCTCACACCATCTTTTCACACAAACCTAATTTCTAAACTAACTTGTGGCATCGCAAATCCTCCTCGACACAACGGATCGGCTCACCGCGGTGCCGTCGTAATCACTTCCCTCGGAACCAGGTGGTTCTCGTTGACGGAGGCCAGGGGAGGGCGGTGGGGGGTGGCGCTCCACCAGAGGAAATTGGCAAGTCTACGGCGCATTTATTGCTCAACGGAACGAGTCGTTCCTCCAACACCGGTCTTGGCCTTTGTTCAGGATCTCGGGGTCTCCGTGGTACGAGGGGAAGCGGCATCCAAAGAAACAATTAGAAACACCCTTTCCCTATTACTTCCCACCATTTAGCATCATCGCGGGGAATTACAGGAGCCTATGGAGTAAGTGGATTCTAATTCATGCCCTGCTTTCATGGGTCATGGCGGCTGCACTGGCTTTCCTGAGCTAATGAAGAGCATGAAAGAGAAGTGTTAATCAAACAGAGCATCTCACGGCTGGTAATAAGGGAGTGGCGGCGAGGCCTTGGAGTGACTCCCTTGTGGTGTTTATAGGGGGGCGGTGGGGGTACAGAGAACAGATGCATCTCATGTTATTATCCTGCTAAATCGCCGCCTTCATTCTTAAACAAAATCTCAATAAAAGATACATTTAGGACACGACGGGCCCGGGGTCTCGCCTCTAATTACTCGCCCCCCCCCCCAACCAGGCCCCCGGAGGGACGGGGATCCGCCGCCGAGGGGGTACTACCTCGCCGCCGAGGGGGTACTCCCTACTCCGCGAGAGCCGGCTTTCATCGCTCCCGGGCTCTGGGCGACTTGGACAAGAGTGTTAACCAGCAGGGTCTGATTAGATTTCAACGTCGGGACAATACAGTTATCTTCCAAATTATAGGCTATTAAGAGGCCTTAGTCGTACCCCCCCTACCCTCCACGCCCCCCGCCCCCCGCTCACTAATTACCCTCCGGATTCATCATCGCACACACTTTTAGTAATTTAGAATCAGGATGGGAGGTGTTTGTGGTTCAGACTTCAGATTGTTACACCAGAGGGAGTCGGTTCAGCTTAAAGAAGAGGGTTTTCATGTGAGGAAAGGTGGACTAAGGGGGGCAAGGGGTCTGGGGTTAGACCAGGTTTCGACAGACTGACTTCCACCTGCAGCCAACCGACAGACAAGCCAGGAGACAGTTGGTTGAAAATGTTGGATCAGTCCCATCTGCCTCCTCCTGATCCACCCGCTGTCCTCGGGGTGTCGTTGGAAGCCAGAGGAACAAAAAAGTGGGAGAACCGGCTGTTCTGCTTTTTTTTTTTTTTTTAATTTTTTAACCATTTTCCTCCTTCATTAAAAGAGTATTTAAAAAACAATGTCGCGCACATGATCCTAAACTGTAGCATCAAGCGCCGGCTTAAGGCTTTTCAAATGACAGTGTATCGTCATCAAAGAAAGGTCAAACCACTTTTTAAAATGTCCCCGATAAGAACAAAGTGCAAAACAAAGACTAGATAAACCACATCCTTCAGTCCAAACTCATGTTCAATGTGTTCACATCTCTATGTTTCCCTTAAATATCAATGATATGAAAGATGAATCTAAGATCTAGTCTTGTGGCTCAAGAAAGTTAAGTGAGTATTATTGCTATGACAGTGAAGAATGAGTAGAAAAATGCAACGAAAATGTCAATTTTTTCAAAACTAAATTCAACATGTCGCATGTTGCACTGAAGATTACAAATACTTACTCAAAGTGAAAGACATGTTTTTTTTATACATCGATTTTTTATTCCTGTTCCAATATTCAAAGAATATATGTTCCTAAATACAGGTTTTTTAATTCTTAGCCTTTTAAAGTCAATATTTAAAATGTTGGTAAAGTGCCACCATTTTTGACTGAATTGAAATTCAACAGATATTACGTTTTGATTTTTAAAGTAATTATTTAAAAAACAAATTCAACCTTTCAAAAAACACATTTTTTTATTTAATTACTCAATAAATCGATTTAGAAATTATTGAATTGAACAAGATTAATTCGAAAATTGTAACAAAAACGAAACTAAATTTAAGTTTATTTGATGCACCGAAGATTACAAAAGGTTGATACTGTAGCAGATGAAGCCCTGACCTAGAATCAAATGTATTTATTTTAAAGCATTTACCTTAAATACCTTTTTTATTGTTTAGTTTGTTTTAAAATCAATATAAAGTACACTTTAGTTTCCAGAAGCCGATTGGTCCTAAAATATTTGTTTTTACATGAGGTAGTTGGTATTTCCATGATATCCCTTCAACAATATAAATAGTCTATTCTGTGTTAATGTTGACATTAATGTTTCATGGACGTCACAGTCGAGAAGTATGAAGGTATTTGGATGTTTTTAAGTGTCTTTTTTTGGACGAAAGCTGCGAGCAACTTGTACCACGAAGACATGGTACCTTAGGGAGTCGGAAATATTTTGGTTTCAATACAGACGATGATTCACAAAAACATGTTCTCTGAAACAGTGGCAACAACGAGGGGCAACAACGACACAGTCACCTTAGGAACAACCACAACGACCTTTACGAGTCATTTCAGTCGACAACTGCTCAGAAGACTCTGGTAAAGGTGGGAAAAAGAAAGGCAAACCTCTATAAATGAATCAGTTGCTTCTGTCCCAACGTTTGAAGAAAATTCAAAGCATTATATTGCAAAATAGTAAGTAAGTACGTAAGTCATTATTTGTAAAGTGCCTTTCTCAGACCAGGGTCACAAAGCGCTTGAACAATCCTCAATGAAATATATACTTTAAATAGGCCAAGACAACAAAAACAGAGCAGCAACAAGAGTGTTAAGAAAGTCTTCAGATGTTTCTTGAAGGAGTCAGTAGATCATCAAACACAGAGATGGTTCCAAAGCTTAGGAGCAACAGTCTGGAAGGATTTCTCTCCTCTGGTCCTGAAGCGTGTTCAGGAACCATCAGTAGATTCTGATCCACAGACCTCAGAGCCCGAGCTGGGGTGTAAGTCTGGATCAGATCACTGATGGAAGGTCTGACCATGAATAGATCTGAAAGTAAGAACCAGAATTTTAAAATGATCCTGAAAGAAACTGGCAGCCAGTGAAGAGTTTTAAGGATCAGAAGGAATGTGAGTTCTTCTACTAGAGCGGGTGCTAGTAGGAGGAAATGCACTTTTTCAGTCAATTAAGTATGTAACGTTGGCTTTATTTATCTTTTTAAAGGAGTTCGGCCGAAGATATCGACTGCCTTCGCGCGCATATTTCACCCAAATTGCAATTCCGGAGACTTATAAAACTTGCTCAAAATGTTCAAAAAATAAGTGCACTATTTGAAATTCTCGAGTCACTTTGTTTGCAGAATAATGGAAAAGGCAACTTTTATTATTCACATAGATTTTTGTATTTATTGTTTGTGTTTGGTTCGACTTTTTTTAAAGACATTTTTAGGTGAAAGCAAAAAGTATCGCGTTAATATCGACATGTCAATTCTAGACTCACAACATCGCACTCGTTCCCAGACTCGTGCATCTCTGATCCCAACCCTGAGTAAACTTTTTGCGAGTTGAAAAAAGTTGTCCATAAGAAGCAACACAGACATTTTTACGTCCTTCCTTTGAGTTTTCAAGTTCAAGCCTCTTTTGTTCCGTCCATTATTCTTCCCTCCATAAGAACCCCCCGTCCCTGATCGCACATGGCTGATGGTTTCCATCCCATCATCGTTAAAAACGCTGATGGTCTGAGTTGACAGCTCTTAGAAGAGAATGAGGAAACTAAAAATCATTGGACTCATATCTCAAGGTGCTTCCCTTCATCTCCTCCACACTTCTTTTGGCCGCATCAGCCTCTTCCTCATCTCCATTTCCTGCCCTTCAAACCTTTCAGGATTCATCCTCCCATCTTTGTCTCCATTTTCCCCACGTCCTTTTCATCCTTTCCCTATTTTTCAGCCCATCCTTTGTGTGTGCTTTAATTTCTGCCGCCACTTCATCTCCCTTCTCTCCTCTTTTATAGCTCTTTCTGACCCCATAGTCCTCCATCAAGAAGCTACTTAGGTCGGCCTGACTTCAAACCTCCGCTGGCGATTTATGTACATACTTCTCAGCAGGGTTAGAGCCCCCCCCCGCCCCACACACACACACACACACACACACACACACACACACACACACACACACACACACACAGTAACACACATTATGGATCTCTCTATTAATAACTGCAGAGCGACCTGTGAAAGCTTTTCATTATTACACCGAAGACATTATTCAATCAATACAAACCTTCGGATAAGTCTAATGAGGGGAAGTGGACGGTGCCGAACAATATTCATTTTCGTGTAATTCCGGCTAATGTCGGGACTTAAGAAAAGGTGCACAATCGGAATTACCAGTACACGTCGGGTGAATAGGATCATGGACTTCTTCAAGGGGCTCAAGAAAAATGTCACTTGTGATTATGTTTGCAAGGAATTCAAGACTAGATCTGAGGTCGAAAGGTCAAGTGTTTACACATGAGTTTGTCCAGGACGTCCAGGGAGACAAAACCTTCTTAGACGCACAACTATGACCAGTTTTTACTGGCGATATTAAGAACACGACCACAAAAATGTTTGTGTAATAGTGCTATCATTTTTACATTGAAGTTAAAAGGCAAATTATGGATAAATAAATAATTGAATTAGCTGAAAATATACTGTATATGTGTTATTATAACTATGTTTAAAATTATTCTTAGATTTAAAAAAAGAAAATACGATTTCTGAGTTCTTTACATTTAAATTCAATAATGTTGAACATTTTGGAAAGATAATGACACCATTTGATGCAATTATTATAAACAGATACGATATATCGAAAAAAATATTGATATCGCGACATTGGCACGAGCGAAAACATGTGCAATAAATTATATTTTCATTCAATTTTTCAAGCATTTCTTAAATATGCACTTCGACCAATCAGTGTCACGTTCTGTAAAGTTGTCAATTTGTACTTCTATGTCTCGTTGTTGTTTACGTCTCCGTCTGTCTGTGAACTGTGCGGCGCAGTTTGCTAGGCTCGGTTGCTATGGCGACGCGTCTTGTCGGCTCAGTATATACACGGAAGTAATACTAACTTATGATCTAGTCAAACACTAGTGATCCAGTCACTCATCTTTTAATTTCCTTTGTTAAAGCAACATATTGTAAGAACTTTTCATCTCGTCTCAGTCGTGAACTTCCAAACAAACCTGTCCGTCTTCATAGTATGCTAACAAGCTAAGCTGTTAGCATCATTTATAAAGTGTTATGTTTGCGTGTACAAGGAGGTGGATTTATTATTGATTTGGTGAAATCGCGACGCGGCGGAGGCTCCTCTCTGATGTCACTCAGTTTCGCGGGAAACCGAAAAAACTGAGCGTTATAAGTGATATTTTTCTACGATCATGTCGGCACCGAAGCGCGGAAATAAAGGAAAGGTAAATATCACATCGTTTTACTTCTTCAAACCCCCGGACCTCCACTACAGTACTCGCGGCTACATTTTTAGGCTGCATTAATATCAATATCGCAATTCAAGACACCAAAATTTCGCACTTATTTCGTGCAGCCCTAATTTAAATATAGAAATTATCGAATGAAATGATTACAATAAAGTTCTACCTAACCTAACCTATTAAAACTACAGATCCAAGGACAGAAAGCCTTCTTAGAACCAGGACTATAACCAGTTCTAACATTGGAACATGAGACAAGATCTCAGGACTGCTGGTCTACAAAAGCTTTTGTCAGAGTCAAACCAAGACGTAAGTACTTCCCTCTTCACTCTCTTCGCTGTAACATCCGACGCTACAACTTTGATTTAGTCCAACATAAAGCAGGTCGTACGTCAAAACACACCGAAGCGCCACAGGTCCGCAGTGGCCTCGAGTCTACAGACCATCATCCAAAAACGCAGCTGTAGGAATGTTGTTAGAAAGAAAAAAAAAAACCCTCTGGAGGGTCAGGGGGGAGTGAGGAGTACAGACAGACAGTGAGAGAGTAACCCGGGGTGTCATTTCTCTCCCTGTCACTTCCCCGTTCTCCCCCTGAAAACCCCCCCGAGATGTGGCTGCTTCGCGGGGACAATTACCGACTGACACTTCATCATGGGCCGCGTGACAAGCGCTGACGGCCCTCGTCCAAACAAATGATGCTGGGGTCGAGGTTGCGGGTTCTGCCTCCGAGTCTGCCCGGGCCCTGCACTGCATTAGCAAACCTCGCGCACACACACACACACACACACACACACACACACACAAAACTACATTAGAAGAGGCTCACGTCGAGCACATCTTCCCTTCAAGAACAACACATTCATCAGCATGGGAAGAAGGGGGTTTTGAAGGGGGGACTCCGGCAGACGGGGGAGGGATGGTTGGGGGGGGGGGGGTGCTACAGTACTGTCAAACCCATCCCCCTGAGGTAAAGAGAGGCCTCTTTATCTTTCTGGAGTCAGTCTTTCTCTTTCACGACTACACAACTTGAGACGATCCTTCAACGAGATCCGCCTCAGCAACAATCGACGTGTTGCTATGCCGACCCCTCCGTGAGTCATTACTACAGAATTAAAAGACTAGCATGACCTCGTGGTACTTCTCGTAGGGGGTTTTTGATGACTAGGGTTGTGAGTCGAGTAGCACGGTGTTGTGTAGACCAGTGTCTTTTAGCTCCGCGGCCATTGTTGCTGAGGGAAAAATAGGAGGGAGGAATGTGGACAAGATTTTTTTAAGTGAACTAAGTGTCATGTCTAATTATTTTTTTTTGTCCTTCCACGGCGCCTGTTGCCCGGAAAGCATCTGCAGCTTTAGGGAACTAAGTGTCATGTCTGATTTTATTTTGAAACTTTTTTCGTTTGTCCTACCACAGCGCCTGTTACCCGGAAAGCATCTGCAGCTTTAGGGAACTACTGTAAGTGTCATGTCTGATTTTATTTTGAAACTTTTTTCGTTTGTCCTACCACAGCGCCTGTTGCCCGGAAAGCATCTGCAGCTTTAGGGAATTAAGTGTCTTGTCGGATTTTATTTTAAAACTCGTTTTGTTTGTCCTTCCATGGCGCCTGTTGCTCGAAAAGCAGAAGCAGCTCGTCACGCGATCACCACCTCGGCAACACCGCTTAAAGCCACCTCTCCTGCAGCAACAGGCGCCAGAATATAATCGTCCCTGGTATGTACGTTCTCTACACTCTCCTCTTGGATTTGAGTTCTTTCTTGGGGATTTTTTTGTGACCTTGTCCTCCTGAGCCTACTTTTTGTCGTTTTATCCAGCGTGTGTTTTTTATAATCCCTGCACTCTTTGTTTTTTCAGTCTCCTAGTTTCTGCTACAAACAAACTTAAAATAAAGACTTTTTAAATATTTTATCTGGACAATTCTTCTTATGTCGAGCAGTATGGAGGTATTCGGATATTTTTTTGGACGAAGATGAAGACGAAGACAACTGAGCTCCAGTCGCTACATTAAAATGAACAAACATTTTTGTCTTTAACTGAAAAAAAGAACAGATTACTCTGAAAATAATCCCAACTCTTGAGGGTCAGTAGAAAATGGGTGAATTTTAGAGGTATTTGGATGTTTTTAAGTGTCTTTTTGGACGAAGATGAAGACGAAGACAACTGAGCTCCAGTCGCTACATTAAAATGAACAAACATTTTTGTCTATAACTCTAAAAAAGAACAGATGACTCTGAAAATAATCCCTCAGTGGGCGGGTAGAAAATGAAATTAGAATTTTATGTTATCCAAGCCTTGAAAAAAAGTCTCCGTTTCCAAAGATCTTAGCTAACAAGAGTGAGGACCTGCCGGTAACCGTCCCTCTGCAGTTCGCCTGAACTCGCAGAATTAATAAACGCTGCTTGTGATCAGATCCCAGGGAAGGACGAGGGAACAACAAACGGGACCGACATCAAACGCTTCGCTAACACCGAGACAACACTGGGCGAGGAAGCTTTACAGTCTCCGAGCACGTCGAGCGGCGAGCAGGAGACGGAGACGCATAAACAATGAAACATTTATCAAAGCGGGAGCTGCGCGGGCAGACTGCTAATGCAGGTGGCATTGTTGATACGCCGTACGAGCTGCCACCGCTGGCAGGAAAACCACTCTCTCCATCTCGGTGACTCAAAAAACAATATGTTCCCTGAAGGCTATATATTTGGCAGATGCTTCTCTTCACCCCAGAGGTACCTGGATTTTTTTTTTTATTCTTCTTCTCGCTCCTGGTTATTATGCGTCTCTCCCTCTTTTATTATCGCATTCTTTTCATTCATGTTAGCCGTGTTTCCCCTGTTGGCCGACACTTCCTGTTTGATGAATGTGTTTACGGCGTCTCTGGTGTCGACGAACCGCCAGCACAAGATAAATAAAGGTGTGGAGGGACGGGAGGGCGATGGTTGAGAAATTAAACTCAAGGTAAGAGAGGAAAAAAAGAAAGAGAGAGAGAGAGGGTCCATACGTCTGCAGAAGCCCTTGAGAACGCCTTCAATCTTTCCGTCAATACTCATGTGTTCGCCGTCATTACCCCGCTGGGCTGCGAACACATGACTTTATTTATCACGAGGGTCCACAGGTGACGGATCCTTGTGACCTTTCGTGATGTTTTTCACTCTTTTTTTTAACACGTGTGAATTAAAGTAGAAATGATTTTTCAACTATCCTGCAACGACATACTTATGTTAAACTAAAACCAAAAGTCAACATGGGTTCAGATCCTAAGTTCTTCAAGAGTGATATCAGAATTCCAAGGTCAGATTGATGGTGATGGTGGATTTGAGTCCACAATAAAAAAAGTCGACATCATACCTTGAAAACCCAGGTTTGACTGATCTTTAAAAAAAAAAAACAATGGTTAATAATTTGGATACAAAACGAATGTAACTAAAACTATTTTATTAACATTTAATTACAAACCATTGGAAAAATATCTTCGCAACATACGGACTAAGTAGGCACCTGATAATAAGAGTGTTATCTCTGGGTCGAGGTGACCCGAGATCACTCACCTCGACCCAGAAGATAACGCAAGGGTTAAAGGTCAACTAATGTGTAACTCTCTTGACCCACGTGAAGTAAATGTTCTTCCTCTCCAAGACACAGTAAGTTCCTCATCATGACCATGTTTTCAACTTATTACTTTATAAAGTTGCTCTGAAATCTGGGCGAACGAGAGGTTACGAGAGTCCATTATGACGTAATAATGGCCTTACTGCTCCTTTCAGCTGTAATCACGCCCCGCTTTGTTTATACAACGAGTCCCTTGGAGGCGAAGACTTCCGGGATTGATGACGCGCGGTGACCAACCTACATGTTTACCAATCAGAGCAGAGTGGGTGTGGTTATGGTCAACAAGATTTAATCTCCAGAAAAACAAAGTTTTCAGTGGGCGGAGCTTAAGATCATTTTCTAAAGTCAATATTTCAATGAAAAGAGAGTTTTGTACAAACACACACTGATGATACAATAGAGTCACACATCACAACAACACACACACACTGATGATACAATAGAGTCACACATCACAACAACACACACTTATATCAACAAAATAGTTGTCATTTAAGAACCTTGGAATTTAAGTCAACGAATACTCTAGTTCTAAGAATAAAAACAAATATTATTCAACGGTTGTTGAACATATTCCAGTCTTTACCAGTTAAACTACTCAAAAATAATTTTAAATATCGCTCCAAGCCTTCGGGTCACATTGACCCAGAGAGAACACAGGGGATACCACAAGCACATTTGTTTTCTAGGCTTCGGGTCACCTTGATCTAGAGATAACACAAGGGATACCACAAACACATTTGTTTTCAAGCCTTCGGGTGACCTTGACCCAAAGATAACAGAATGGATAACACAAACACATTTGTTTAAAGAGGTAGTTCCTGATTTGGAACAACGGATGAAGATTGTAAGGCAAATACGAAACAAAATGCAAAAAAGTATATATCAGGAATAATTTCAAAAAGCTTTTTGTACAATAACTAAAAAGGTAATTATTAAAATAGTATTACTATAAAATAGTATCGCTTTGGATACTTGCAAATATGAGACCACTATGTAAAGCAAATACTAAGCACTGAGGGACATACTTCAGATAAGTAAGTGAAATATATAAATGTCTGAAAACAAGCAGCTCTTCGTCACTATATTGTATAAAATAGAAACAGAAACATGAACTGAAATAACAACAGAAGAAATGAGGAAAATACGTGCAAAACACAACAGAGTACAACAACATCTAGTATCTGGAGCGACTGTGGTGGGAAGAATATAACGCAGTTTCTTACAACTCATAAAATAAAAATCACTTTGTACAAATCTGACGATTCTTGCTGGAGAATACGTGGAGAGAAAGGTGCTCAGTGCTCAGGTACGACAATAACTATATATTATAGTTATTCTGAGATGATGTGTGAATATAGCAGTACTTTATTACTCGCTACCAATCATGTTGTAAACAATGTACCTGGAATATACAAGTGATTGATGTGTTGATGTGATATGTATCCAAGTATAATACTTTTGCTAAAAAAACAAACAATCAGAAACCGACCTAACCCATTGTGTTATCTCAACTGAAAACAAATCAAGGTGAACAATCTTGACCCAGAGACAACACAAGGGATACCACAAACACATTTGTTTTCAAGCTTTTGGGTCACCTTGATCCAGAGATAACACAAGGTATACCACAAACACATTTGTTTTCAAGCTTTCGGGTCACCTTCATCCAGAGATGACACAAGGGATACCAAAAACACATTTGTTTTCAAGCCTTCGGGCCACCTTGATCCAGAGATAACACAAGGGATACCACAAACACATTTGTTTTCAAGCTTTCGGGTCACCTTGACCCAGAGATAACACAAGGGATACCACAAACGCATTTGTTTTCGGGCCTTCTTCGGGTCACCTTGACCCAGAGATAACAGAAGGGATACCACAAACACATTTGTTTTATGGGTCACCTTGACCCTGAGACAACACAAGGGCTACCACAAACACATTTGTTCACGTACCTTCAGGTCACCTTGAACCTGAGACAACACAAGGGATACCACAAGCACATTTGTTTTCAATCTTTCGGGTCACCTTGACCCAGAGATTACACAAGGGATACCACAAGCACATTTGTTTTCACGCTTTAGGGTCACCTTGACCCAGAGAAAACAAAAGGGATACCACAAACCCATTTGTTTTCGGGCCACCTTGACCCAGAGATAACACAGGGATACCACAAACACATTTGTTTTCAAGACTTCAGGTCACCTTGACCCAGAGGCAACAGAAGAGATACCACAAACACATTTGTTCACATACCTTCAGGTCATCTTGACCCTGAGAGAACACAAGGGATATCACAAACCCATTTGTTTTCGGGGTTTCTGGTCACCTTGACCCAAATATATAACACAAGGGCTAACACAAACATATTTGTTATTGGCCTTTGGGTCAAATAGACCCAGAGATAACGCAAAGGATACCACAAAAACATTTGTCTCTGGACTGAAGAACTTTTGATGTAAAAAAAGTTCAACTGATATAGTTTGTTGTTTGTTTCTTATTTATTGATTATAATGTTAGTTCAATAGTTTGTGTAAAGTATGAACAAATCTAATAAAGATAAACGTAGAAGAACATGTGTCTCAGCCTCAGGTGAGAAGATACAAGAAAGAGGTCCAAGAGTAAATCATGCATCAAACACAATAACCAGGTCCACCATGTTCTCCTCGGTTCTGCCTTCATGCTCTTCAATCAAAACAAGAACATCTGCTTCGAGGTCCAGGTCCTCCAGGTCCAAGTGTTCCGCCATCTTTGTTTGGACTCAACGTCCAGGGGTTCTGGTCACGAGGCCCAATGGAGAAGTTCTCCTGGCGGTACCTTCACGTGACCACGATCACAGCGGGTCACAGGCTTCTCATGGACCTGCAGAGTCAGCTTCTCGAGACCACATTAGAGCCCATTAGAGAGGACTTGATCATGGACTTCAAAGAGCGACTGTCACTCTGGAGGATCTTCATCATCTTCACAGCAGACGTGAGCTCAGGCAGCGTCAGAGTGATGATCGTGAGTCACGTCAGCACTAGTTAACCTTGTCTGCTGAGGTTAAGGACTAGTTAATGTCTTTTTATCCGACTTCATTAACTTTTGTAGCTCAATCATGATTGTGTTTTAGACTTTAATGTTCCTTTTGTATGTTTATTTCTGCATTCTTTAACATTTAACATTATTATTATTTATTTGTATCAGATTATAGTTGAAACTAGTTAAGTTATAGTTGAAAATAGTTTGATTCAAGTTTAAAATTGTTGAAAATTGTTTGATTAAAGTTGAAAATTGTTTGATTAAAGTTGAAAATTGTTTGATTAAAGTTGAAAATTGTTTGATTATAGTTGAAAATAGTTTGATTCAAGTTTAAAATTGTTGAAAATTGTTTGATTAAAGTTGAAAATTGTTTGATTAAAGTTGAAAATTGTTTGATTAAAGTTGAAAATTGTTTGATTATAGTTGAAAATTGTTTGATTAAAGTTGAAAATTGTTTGATTACAGTTGAAAATTGTTTGATTATAGTTGAGAATTGTTTGATTATAGTTGAAAATTGTTTGATTAAAGTTGAAAATTGTTTGATTAAAGTTGAAAATTGTTTGATTACAGTTGAAAATTGTTTGATTATAGTTGAAAATTGTTTGATTAAAGTTGAAAATTGTTTGATTAAAGTTGAAAATTGTTTGATTAAAGTTGAAAAGTGTTTGATTACAGTTGAAAATTGTTTGATTATAGTTGAAAATTGTTTGATTATAGTTGAAAATTGTTTGATTATAGTTGAAAATTGTTTGATTATAGTTGAAATTGTTTGATTATAGTTGAAAATTGTTTGATTATAGTTGAAAATTGTTTGATTATAGTTGAAAATTGTTTGATTATAGTTGAAAATTGTTTGATTATAGTTGAAATTGTTTGATTATAGTTGAAAATTGTTTGATTATAGTTGAAATTGTTTGATTATAGTTGAAAATTGTTTGATTATAGTTGAAAATTGTTTGATTACAGTTGAAAATTGTTTGATTGAAGTTGAAAATAGTTTGATTATAGTTGAAAATTGTTTGATTATAGTTGAAAATTGTTTGATTATAGTTGAAAATAGTTTGATTATAGTTGAAATTGTTTGATTATAGTTGAAAATTGTTTGATTATAGTTGAAAATTGTTTGATTATAGTTGAAAATTGTTTGATTAAAGTTGAAAATTGTTTGATTATAGTTGAAAATTGTTTGATTATAGTTGAAAATTGTTTGATTATAGTTGAAAATTGTTTGATTATAGTTGAAAATTGTTTGATTACAGTTGAAAATTGTTTGATTACAGTTGAAAATTGTTTGATTAAAGTTGAAAATTGTTTGATTATAGTTGAAAATTGTTTGATTATAGTTGAAAATTGTTTGATTACAGTTGAAAATTGTTTGATTATAGTTGAAATTGTTTGATTATAGTTGAAAATGGTTTGATTATAGTTGAAAATTGTTTGATTATAGTTTAAATTGTTTGATTATAGTTGAAAATTGTTTGATTATAGTTGAAATTGTTTGATTATAGTTGAAATTGTTTGATTATAGTTGAAAATTGTTTGATTATAGTTGAAAATTGTTTGATTATAGTTGAAATTGTTTGATTATAGTTGAAAATTGTTTGATTATAGTTGAAATTGTTTGATTATAGTTGAAAATTGTTTGATTATAGTTGAAAATTGTTTGATTATAGTTGAAATTGTTTGATTATAGTTGAAAATTATTTGATTACAGTTGAAAATTGTTTGATTTTAGTTGAAAATTGTTTGATTATAGTTGAAATTGTTTGATTATAGTTGAAATTGTTTGATTATAGTTGAAAATTGTTTGATTATAGTTGAAATTGTTTGATTATAGTTGAAATTGTTTGATTATAGTTGAAATTGTTTGATTATAGTTGAAAATTGTTTGATTATAGTTGAAATTGTTTGATTATAGTTGAAAATTGTTTGATTATAGTTGAAAATTGTTTGATTATAGTTGAAATTGTTTGATTATAGTTGAAATTGTTTGATTATAGTTGAAATTGTTTGATTATAGTTGAAAATTGTTTGATTATAGTTGAAAATTGTTTGATTATAGTTGAAATTGTTTGATTACAGTTGAAAAGTGTTTGATTATAGTTGGAATTGTTTGATTATAGTTGAAAATTGTTTGATTATAGTTGAAAATTGTTTGATTATAGTTGAAAATTGTTTGATTATAGTTAAAATTGTTTGATTATAGTTGAAAATTGTTTGATTATAGTTGAAAATTGTTTGATTATAGTTGAAAATTGTTCGATTATAGTTGAATGTTGTTTGATTATAGTTGAAAATTCTTTGATTATAGTTGAAAATTGTTTGATTATAGTTGAAAATTGTTTGATTATAGTTGAGATTGTTTGATTATAGTTGAAAATTGTTTGATTATAGTTAAAAAATGTTTGATTATAGTTGAAAATTATTTGATAATACAATGAAAAAGCATTTTCAACTATAATTAAACACATACACTAAAATGAACAAACATGTTTGTCTATAACTCTAAAAAGAACACATTACTCTGACAATAATCAACATAAGTCGACATGATGTTGAGCAGAAAATTAAATCTTGAACTTAAAGCAACAATGAAGGTAAAAAATAATCCCCAGAATGTTTCTGAAGAAGATCCAGATGTTATCGTCAACAAACAGTTCTTCATCTCAGAGTCTAATAAAGCATCGACAGTCGTGCGTGGATAAGGCAGAAGCAGATGTGTGTGCAGGTCTCAGGACCACCAACCACCAGTGAGAGTCAAGCGCTCATAAGGGAGAAGGTGTGGGGGGCGCTTGACACTTGGATCATGTGGTAATGGACGCTGACCCGCCGGGGTCGGACCCTGACAGCGACGGCAGCAGAAGGGGCTCCATTCCTGCACATCCTCGTAACCGGACCCTGGCAAAACAACGGCGGACGCACACACGTGATCAATCAGTGGAAAGGAACACAGAGGGGCATCGGGGGGTCCCACAGGGTCCGGACTCCACTGCTGTGCGGACTTAATCAGAAGTAGGTGTGATTTACATCCACGGGGTCTGGGTCTGCACGATATTGGAAATATGTGCGATATTGGTGTCTTGACTTGCGATATCGATATTAATGCTATATATTTTTCTTTCACCTAAAAATGTGGCTACGTGTAGTGGAGGTCCGGGGGTTTAAAGGGGGAAAAGAAACTATGCGATATTTCGTTGCCGACATGATAGTAGAAAAATATCACTTATAACACTCGGTCTCACAGGACTTGCATTGGTTTCTCGAGAAACTGAACGACAAACAGAGAGGAGCCGCCAGCGGGCGGACGGCTATGGAGTGATATTACTGCCACCGGCTTGAGCGAGTTCGTCTTGGTTGTTGTACACTCCAAATCACTCTGCTGCGCGCTCAACCAGTCATACACGTACGTGCGTTCAACATGTCATACATGTGCGCTCTAGCCGTCATACACGCGCTCAACTTCTCTGCTGTGCACTCAACATTGTCAGCTCACAATACCAGTCTCACGAGCTGCTGCTTGAAGCCTTTTAAACATCATTTGAACATCGTTACCATGGGATTGAAAGGAGTTGTAAGAACGCCTATATCTGACTGTTTTTTTGACATTCCCTTTAGCACAGCTAAACGCAACCCCAGTCAAACTTTTGACTGTATCTTTTATTCTATTTGATTTATAATCCGGTGCAAACTATTTGTTTAAAACAGTTCTAAAATAGGCCATTCATTGAAGGTGAGCCTTATAATCCGGTGCACCTAATAGTGCGGAAAATACGTTAGACTTACTTCCGTGTATATACTGAGCTAAGTCAGCGCGCCAGGAAGACGCGTCGCCATAGCAACCGAGCCTAGCAACCTGCGCCGCACAGTTCACAGACAGACGGAGACGTAAAGAACAACAAGACATAGAAGTACAAATTGACAACTTTACAGAACGTGACACTGATTGGTCAAAGTTCACTTTTAAGAAACGCTTGATTTATACAATAAAAAATGATCGAAAATGTTTTCCATATGCATATCGCACGTGCCGATATTTTCCCGATATATCGTGCCGTCCTAACAGGTTTTTCTCCTCCACACTAGTGGCTGCAGTTGTTAAGACCGTGGCCCCGTGTTCAGCCACAACTCAGCAACAGGAGACTACTTAATATACTGTGTGTGACAGCTTTGTGGTAATAATGGAGCCCTCACCACCCCCCCGCTCGAGTGGCATGCTCAGCCGAGTGAGACTCGACGAGAACGCACACAAACACAACAACACACACCAGGCTTCACACCTAATGAGACCACTGGGAGAGCAGGAGGCAGCCATGGATCCGTACAAAGGGGAGGAATGATATCAAAATAAAATAATAGAAAGGGGGAAGAGCAGCAACCTTCAAGGTTCGGGGGAAAAGGCGGAGGTGGTGGTGGTGGGTTCTGGACGGGTGCCAACCACCGGAGAGGAAGGACCAGGAGAAGATTGAGAATTTATGAGCGGGAGAGGGAGGTAAAGTAGGGATGAAGTGCAACCTGGAGCAGGGTGTAGTAGTTACACAACCATCAAAGACGGTGGATGCACGTCTGAATCCGACACCGCCTCGTGCAACAAGAGATGATGAGCAGGAAGACAAACGGCAAGAATAACAAGTGAAATATAAAGAGGAGAGACTTTCCCTCAGGATGGAGCCCAGAGAAGAAGAAGAGAAGAAACATATGGTAGCAACGTTCTTCAAGACGTGAAGATATTGTGATATTGTGCTGCACAAAGGAAACATCATCATTACTATCGTACTGAAGCAAATATACAGAGAAATTTGAGGGCAGAGCAGCAGGAGGAGCTAAAGAAACATCAGGATTTCATTCGCAGCAATGAATAACTGCAATAAAACTACTGGAAAGAGGAGTTTAGAATATTATGTTATATTATATTCAACTATAATCAAACAATTTTTAATTATAATCAAGCAATTTTTAAATGTAATCAAACAATTTCCAACTACAATCCAAACATTTTCAACTTTGATCCAACAATTCTTAACTATAATTGAACAATTTTTAATTATAATCAAACAATTTTCAACTATAATCAAATATTTTCAACTATAATCAAACAATTTTCAACTATAATCAAATATTTTCAACTATAATCAAACAATTTAAACTAAAACCAATCAATTTTCAACTATAATCAAAAAATGTTCAATTATAATCAAACATTTTTCAACTATAATCAAATATTTTCAACTATAATCAAACAATTTTCAACTATAATCAAACAATTTTCAACTATAATCAAACAATTCTCAACTATAATCAAATATTTTCAACTATAATCAAACAATTTTTAACTATAATAAAACACATACATTAAAATGAACAAACATGTTTGTCTATAACTCTCAAAAGAACAAATTACTCCGACAATAATCAACATAAGTCGACATAAGGTTGAGCAGAAAATGAAATCATGAACTTAAAGCAACAATGAAGGTAAAAATAATCCCCAGAATGTTTCTGAAGAAGATCCAGATCTTATCGTCAACATACAGTTCTTTCTCTGAGGGCAGAGCAGCAGGAAGAGCTAAAAAACATCCGGATTTCATTCGCAGCGATGAAAAACTGCACTAAAAACTCTAGTGGAAAAAGGAGTTTCGAATATTATGTGATGACAGAAAGTGTTGCGTAATGACACGAAGGCAGCATTTCCAAGCCCAATTTAATAAACTGAAGTAAATCTAATTTAACTTTTCGCTTCAATCGGATTAACTGTTACTAATAATGTTACTGTAAGCAGCAGCAACAGCAGCAGGATTTTGTTTTATATGACGTGGAAGTTTCCTCTGTTTACTGAATGCAATCCTCAATAGTAAGTAAACGATCAAATTGCACAATTATAATGGGATTTTTGCTTGCACAGGAGAGGGTACCAGCTGCAAATGGCTTATGCTTATAAAAATGGCTTATGTTTATATATAATTCTTATTATAATTCTGACTTGCTCTAGTTGAAGAACTCACATTTTCCCGATCCTCAAAGCTCTGCAGTGAGAATTCTGAGCCGCTCTAGTAGAAGAACTCACATTTCTCCAATCCTTAAAACTCTGCAGCGAGAATTCTGAGCCGCTCTAGTAGAAGAACTTGCATTTCTCAAATTCTTAAAATTCTGCTGCGAGAATTCTGAACTGCTCTAGTAGAAGAACTCACATTTCTACAATTCTTAAAATCTGCAGCGAGAAACTCTGACCTGCTCTAGTAGGAGAACTCACATTTCCCTGATCTTTAAAACTCTGCAGCGAGAATTCTAACCTGCTCTAGTAGAAGAACTCACATTTCTCCGATCCTTAAAACTCTTCACTGGCTTCCAGTTTCTTTCAGGATCAATTTTTAAAATTCTGGTTCTTACTTTCAGATCTATTCATGGTCAGACCTTCCATCAGTGATCTGATCCAGACTTACACCCCAGCTCGGGCTCTGAGGTCTGTGGATCAGAATCTACCGATGGTTCCTGAACTCTGACTTGTCTTCATGAAGCATTTTCGTTCGCATCCAGCTTGGATTCATACAGTGTAGCATGTAATCATCAATGACTGAAGATGATCCGTTCATAATAGAACGAAGCATAAAATCTTTCTCTTGAATTAATGATACCGAAGCGAATATGTTCTCATTATGTGGAGAAGACACAACGTCGAAGATGCTGATAAATGAACGAAACGACGCTTAACGTGGTTTACCAGAATAAACTTTGACGAATCGGTTTGATTTTTTTTTCATTTTGTTTCAAAACACCAGAAAATATACATTTACTGTATTGACACAAGTGTGTTGCACGAAAATAAAAATTGATTTAATAAAACATATTTAACACAAGGGCTGCACGATATTGGAAATGAGTGCGATATTCAATATTGGTGTCTTGAAGTGCGATATCGGAAAAAAAAAAATCATCTAAACATGTGGCTGCGTGCAAGCCAAGAGTACTGTAGTGGAGGTCCGGGGGTTTAAAGAAGGAAAACCATGCCAAATTACTTTCATTTATTTCCGAGTTTTGGTGATCGTAGAAAAATATCACTTATAACGCTCAGTCTCGGGAACTTGCATCGGTTTCCCGCGAAACTGAGCGACATCAGAGAGGAGCCGCCGGCGCGTCGCAATATCACCAAAACAAAATAATAAATCCACCTCCTTGTACACGCACACATAACACTTTATAAATGACACTAACAACTTAGCTTGTTAGCATACGGCGAAGACGGACAGGTTTGTTTGGAAGTTCACGATCTTATAAGAAAACAACTGAGACGAGATGAAAAGTTCTTACAATATGTTGCTTTAACAAAGGAGGTTGAAAGAGACGAGTGACTGGATCACTAGTGTTTGACTAGATCATAAGTTAGTATTACTTCCGTGTATATACTGAGCTAAGTCAGCGCGCCGGCAAGACGCGTCGCCATAGCAACCGAAGCTAACAACCTGCGCCGCACAGTTCACAGACAGACGGAGACGTAAACAACAGCGAGACATAGAAGTACAAATTGACAACTTTACAGAACTTGACACTGATTGGTCGAAGTGCGCATTTAAGAAACGCTTGATTTATACGATAAAAAATTATAAATAATCACATGTTTTTGATATGTATATCACAATATCAATATTTCTTCGATGCACCGTGCAGTCCTAGTTGACATAGATTGCTTTTATAATGATTTACAATAAAAATCAATGACGTTTTTTCTTACTTCCTACTGTTAAGCGCTGACAAATGACTCAAGAAGAAAGATGGACAAACAAGTTTTTAAAAAGTGTATACTGTGCATAGATGAATGACTTAAATACATTGTAACTACATAGTTCAGTTGTACCGTAGTCTTAAATAACCCCACGTCAGCCACGGTTAAATACTATCCATCCGTACACGATATCTCCATTTGCTCGGCTGCATGTACAGCGATGTGGCGGCAGAAAAGAAAAAAGAAAAGAAGCCAACGTGAGATCGTTAAAACCTCCTGTTCCCAGGGATGTTGACGACTGGTGAAGCCGAGAGGCTGGTTTTACTGCCACCGAAAGTGGTGCTGAATTATTCAAGTTTACTCTGTCTAATGAAGTTAAGATGAGCCCGTCGGCTCGACAGGAGCCGGGATTGTTCCGACAACTCTCCCGAGTCTCCCCGAGCGAAGGTTCTGGTGTCACTTGTAGACATGGCGACCGATGTTACTGCGATGAGAATTCAGGAGATTGAAGTAGTTCAGTTTCTCTGCTGCGACATTAGTGTTTGGGTCATTGAGCCCCTGTTGCCATCACAGGAAAGACGACCCGGATAAAAGCACAAGGAAAGAAAAGTGTAGGCAATAATCTGCTACTTTAAGAATGCAAAAAACTGTTTCTTTCAACTGAGAAAAATCTCTAAACTCAGGAAAATCATGTCATGTAATCATGTGTTTGTGTAGTTTAGACTATTGTAACAGTTTATTTTGGTGTCTAAACAAGAAGGATCTGTCTCGCCTGCAGTTGATGCAAAACTCTGCAGCCAGAATTCTGAGCCGCTCTAGTAGAAGAACTCACATTTCTCTGATCCTTGAATCTCTTCACTGGCTGCCAGTTTCTTTCAGGATCAATTTTAGAAAATTCTGGTTCTTACTTTCAGATCTATTCATGGTTAGGCTCAGCTTACTGCGATAACAGGAAATACAATTTTGATAAAAGCACAAGAAAAGAAAAGTGTAGGCAATAATCTGCTACTGAAAGAGCCAAAAACTGTTTCTTTCAACTGAGAAAAATCTCTAAACTCAGGAAAATGATGTCACGACACGATTTTGATCTTGTTATCCATGTGTTTGTGTCATTTAGACTATTGTAACAGTTTATTTTCATGTCTAAACAAGAAGGATCTGTCTCGCCTGCAGTTCATACAAAACTCTGCAGCCAGAATTCTGAGCTGCTCTAGTAGAAGAACTCACATTTCTCCGATCCTTAAAACTCTTCACTGGCTTCCAGTTTCTTTCAGGATCCATTTTAAAATTCTGGTTCTTACTTTAGGATCTATTCAGGGTTAGGCTCAGCTTACTGCGATAACAGGAAATACAATTTTGATAAAAGCACAAAAGAAACATGTAGGCAATAATCTTATATTTAAAAAAAAATCTAAAATACCCAGTAAATGGTTTTCAAATAAACTGTAAAAGATTTTAATATTAATGAAACATAAATATAGTTGTTACAATGAAAATTGCAAAATAAACTGCAAAAAACTGACCAAAAAGGATTTCTTTCAACTGAGAAAAAATCTTATAATTTTGGAAAAGTATGTCACAACATGATCTGGATCTTATAATCAATGCGTTTGTTTTGTTTAGACTATTGTAATACAAAACTCTGCAGCCAGAATTCTGACCTAATCTAGTAGAAGAACTCACATTTCTCCGATCCTTAAAACTCTTCACTGGCTGCCAGTTTCTTTCAGGATCAACTTTAAAATTCTGGTTCTTACTTTCAGATCTATTCATGGTCAGACTCTGCTTTCCGCTATTACAGGAAATAAAATTTCGATAAGAGCACAAGAAAAAAAAAGTGTAGGCAATAATCTGGTACTTTAAAAAATCTAAAATACCCAGTAAATTTATGTCAGATGAACTGTAAACTATTTAATTATTGATGAAACATATGAACGTTCAAATGAAAGAACAAGCGCACGCTATAATCATGACGATATCTTGTTAGAGTAGAATTAAAATAAGGCATTTAATCAAAAGTTTTGTGGGCATCATGACATAAATTGAGCGAGTGAGGTTGGAATGTGGTCCACTACCACTTCATTACTTCTTTACTCCGAGAGGTCTTCAGAAACCGAGCCAAGGTTTATTTTAAGAGAAACACACCCCAACCCAGTCCTAGTTCACGGTTTAAATTTCAATCACGCTCGCCTATTGTGAACAGTCCCAAGTGCATTTCTTCTCATCAGACTTTTTAAAATCAATCTGTGTCAAACATTCAGGGATTTGAGCGACACATGATGAGAACGACTCTCCTTGATCAAAGGTGATCAGAGACGTCGGTTTCTGAACGGATCTGTTTGCTGCATATGAAACAATACCACTGTCGGAGTGTAGTGTCTGAATATGACAACTTTAAAGGTCGACTAACGTGGAAACAAAACTCTCTCATGTAGTACATGTTGAAGTTTTCATCTCCAAGATGCAGTAAGTTCCTCATCATGACTATGTTTTCAACGTATTACTTTATAAACAGTACAAGATAGCAACAAAAACAAGATAGCAACAGTACTGAGGAAGTTGCTCTGAAATCTAGGCGAACGAGAGGTTACGAGAGTCCATTATGAAGTAATAATACAAGATAGCAACAAAAACAAGATAGCAACAGTACAAGATAGCAACAGTACTGAGGAAGTGGCTCTGAAATCTAGGCGAACGAGAGGTTATGAGAGTCCTTTATGAAGTAATAATACAAGATAGCAACAAAAAAAAGATAGCAACAGTACAAGATAGCAACAGTACTGAGGAAGTTGTTCTGAAATCTAGGCGAACGAGAGGTTATGAGAGTCCTTTATGAAGTAATAATACAAGATAGCAACAAAAACAAGATAGCAACAGTACAAGATAGCAACAGTACTGAGGAAGTTGCTCTGAAATCTAGGCGAACGAGAGGTTATGAGAGTCCATTATGAAGTAATAATACAAGATAGCAACAAAAACAAGATAGCAACAGTACAAGATAGCAACAGTACTGAGGAAGTTGCTCTGAAATCTAGGCGAACGAAAGGTTAGAGAGTCTATTCTGAAGTAATAATGGCTTCACTCCTCCTCCAGCCAGCTGTTATCACGCCGCCTTGTTTATACAACGAGTCCCTTGGAGGTGGAGACTGCACGGTGACAAACCTCCATGCTTGACCAATCCGAGCAGAGTTGCCGTTGTTATTTTAAACAATATTTAATCTCCAGAAAGTGTTTTGAACGTATTACTTTATAAAGTTTCTATGAAATCTGGGCGAACGAGAGGTTACGTGAGTCCATTATGACGCAACAATGGCTTCACTCCTCCTCCAGCCAGCTGTAATCATGTCCGGCTTTGTTTATATAACAAAGTCCCTTGGAGACTTCCGGGATTGATCACGCGCGGTGACCTCCATGTTTGACCAATCTCAGCAGAGTGGGTGCGGTCATGGTAAACAAGATTTAATCTCCAGAAAAACAAGGTGTTTTCAGTGGGCGGAGCTTAAGATCATTTTCTAATGTCAGAATTCTAATGAAAAGAAAGTTTTGTACAAACAGTATCACTATAAAATGAAGATATATTGGTGTTTAGATCTGGTGTTTTTAACCATAAAGCTTTTACATCTTTTGCATCAGTTTTTAAATCAGTCGAGGAGACATTTTCACATTAATAAGCAATTAATGACTCAAATGATGGATCCAGCCAGAGGTGACATTGTAACAGCTGCGGGGGAAAAGATTTTTAAAACATTCTCTCGACACCGGTCGTAATGTTTACAGCGTTACTATTACGTACAGACAATTAATTCCCGGCGCGAACATGTTCCAGGTGACACGTGGGTACTTAACGTCTGCGCCCCGAGACGGAGCGAGCGGCGGCGGCGGAGAGTTAGCGACTCAATTCAACATCAAGATAAATCTAACATATTAGCTTTTATATTCAATTCCGGCGCACTCCTGGTAAATGAAGGCGGAGCGACGAGGAAAAAAAAAAGGTTTGCTAAGGCTACTGTCAACACGGCCATTATCCAATAATTCCAGCCAATAATTTTCGGCGAGATGCGTTGGCCTTCGGGCTCGCGGCACAATTAGTCACCACTTGAACAAGTTGAGTACGTGGCTGTGAAGTACGAGTTCCCTGCGCCGGCGGAGATAATTCTCTTCTTCATCGTTCAGGGGAAGCCATTACGTTCGCTCAAGAGCCTCCGGGCGAGAGGACTCGTGCCTGATACACAAAGATAATGCCTGATATAAGGGACTTCAAAGTGCATACTTTAGGCTGGAGTCGCTTATGGATCGCACTGTTGGTCGTGTGAGCAGAAGTTACATGTTGTACGTGGACGACTCTCTTGTGCTGAGGTGGTGTGTGATGTTGATGTTGTCATGACGACCTTGATGTGAACTTGTGTTTCAGCCCAAACATCTACTTTACTTTAGATTTATTCAAAGTTAAATGTCAATTAAAACTCTCCTGACATGAAGTAAATCCTTCCTCTTGCAGTAAGTTCCTCATCATGACCATGTTTTACACTTATTACTTTTTAGTAATTCAGTTTCTCTGAAATCTGGGCGAACGAGAGGTTACGAAAGTCTATTATAACATAATAATGGCTTCACTCCTCCTCCAGCCAGCTGTGATCACGCCCCGCTTTCTTTATACAACGAGTCCCTCGGAGGTGGAGACTTCCGGGTTGATGACGCTCGTGACAAAACTACATGTTTGACCAATCATAGCAGAGTGGTTATGGTCAACAAGATTTTATCTCCAGAAAAACAAAGTGTTGTCAGTGGGCAGAGCTTAAGATCATTTTCTAATCTCAATATTTAAATGAAAATATAGTTTTGTACAAACACACACCGATGATACAATAGAGTCACACATCAAAACAACACACACATCGATGATACAATAGAGTCACACATCAAAACAACACACACATCGATGATACAATAGAGTCACACATCACGATAACACACACTTACATCAACACATTAGTTGAACTTTAATACGGTTTTGGTCAAAGAATACAACTGATATTTAAGTCTGGTTTTACTTATTTTTGTGTTAAAACCAACATAAGTAACAAAACAAGATAGCAACCAATACAAGATAGCATCAGTACAAGATAGCAACAAAATAAGATAGAAAAAGTACAAGATGGCAACAAAAACAAGTTAGCAACAGGACAAGATAGCAACAAAAACAAGATAGCAACAAAAACAAGATAGCAACAAAATAAGATAGGAAAGGTACAAGATGGCAACAAAAACAAGATAGCAACAAAATAAGATAGGAAAGGTACAAGATGGCAACAAAAACAAGAAAGAAACGGTACAAGATGGCAACAAAAACAAGATAGCAACAGTACAAAGATAGCAACAAAAACAAGATAGCAACAGTACAAGATAGCAACAAAAACAAGATAGCAACAGTACAAGATGGCAACAAAAACAAGATAGCAACAGTAAAAAGATAGCAACAAAAACAAGATAGCAACAGTACAAGATAGCAACAAAAACAAGATAGCAACAGTACAAGATAGCAACAAAAACAAGATAGCAACCAAAACAAGATAGCAAAAAATAAGATTGAAAAAGTACAGGATGGCAACAAAAACAAGATAGTATCGGTACAAGATGGCAACAAAAACAAGATAGCAACAAAAAATGATAGCAACAGTACAAGATAGCAACAAAAACAAGATAGCAACAAAAAAAAGATAGCAGTGCTGAGGAGCTTGACAATTGCACACATTTTTTAGGTGTTTTTTCTTATTAAATCAAGTAAACAGAACATCCATAGAAGGCTACGTTCACAAATTAAAATTTTTATCTTATTATGGACAATGTTGTGCTCAAACTCCGGCTTAAGCAGATTTAATAACCGCGTAAATCCAAATGAACATGTATCTTGATGTCGGGGGGGGGGGGGGGTTTCCTGGACGTGGTTCAGTCCATCTCTGACCCCGTCCTTCATTCTCTGACCCCCGTCCCCAGCACATGTGTTTTGATTTAGCTAAAGCCGAGTCACTATCTGAGCCGGAGCTGAACAGACTGCTCTGCTTTGTGTGAGCATCATTAATCAAGTGTCCTCGAACAAAAACACAGAACCAGATGAGAGACAAAAGGAAGATCCGTGGGGGGTCGGACCGGGTCTTTTTTTTTAGGGTGGAGACAAAAAGACGGGCAGGAGAGAGAGAGCGAGAGAAGGGGTTGCTTGACCCACATCCAGGACTTTAATAAATCAAGCAACAACAATAAGCAGCAAAGTTTTCATGTGGTTCTACTGATTAATCTGTCTTTTTTTTTCTTTGGCATGGGAAGCGAGGGAATCCTTTCTTCCTTCTCCATCTTCTTTCTCTCTGTTCTCAAACTCATTTTTAAACTGAAGAATGCAACCAGCATCGTTTTTCGACTCAATTTCTCCAAGTAAACTCCTTAGTTACCGTCAAATATCCATCTTTTCGGCATAAATAAACTGAAAACTGAAATTAAATTAAAATAATACTTTTAGACATTTTTTAAATCCATCAATAATATTACTAGCTCAACCCAACATATATATTTTCCTGAATCTCTTTTTTCCCCTAGTGATTTTAAATGATTCTTTAATAAAATGTATATTTAATTCAATATTAAACAATTTATTTAATGTCATTTCTTTAGCATGCATTTTTTTACATATATTTTCATAAATATCTTTGTTTTAATATGACTTTTATGTGTCATTTTTATTGGTTTTTGTTTAATACTTGCTTTTATGTCATATTTTTGAATACAATCTATATTAAATTACATATTAAATTATTTATTTATCTTTCATCATTATCATGCATTTTCGTACATATATTTTCCTAAATATCTTTGTTTTAATATGACTTTTATTTATCCTTTTTGTTTTAGGTATTTTTGTAGTGCTTTTATATCATAATTTTAAATAAAATGTGTATAAAATTAAATATTAAACAATTTAATTACCGTCGGTCTTAATGTCATTTCTTTACCGTGTATTTTCGTACGTATATTTTCATAAATATCTTGTTTTAATATGACTTTTATTTATCCTTTTTGTTGTTTTTTGTTTTAGGCTTTTAGTAGTGCTTTTATATCATATTTTTAAATAAAATATATATTAAATTCAATATTAAACAATTTATTTACTGCAGGTCTTAATGTAATTTCTTTACCGTGCATTTTTGTACGTATATTTTCATAAATATCTTTGTTTTAATATTGCTTTTATTTGTCCTTTTTATTGTTTTTTGTTTAATATTTTTCATAGTGCTTTCAATTTCATTTTTAAATAGAATGTATATTAAATTCAATATTAAACAATTGATATACCGCCGGTCTTAATGTCATTTCTTTATCATGCATTTTCGTACATATATTTTCATAAATATCTTTGTTTGAATATGACTTTTATTATCCTTTTTATTGGTTTTTGTTTAATACTTTCTTTTATATCATATTTTCAAATAAAATGTATATAAAATAATCATAAATTCAATAATTAAAATAAAATTAATGTATGGAATGTTATTACACTTGTTTGGCATTTTATGAATTTTATTGTAAATGGTAAAAAAACAAAAAAACATTGTTTTTTTTAGGAATCTTTAAGTATAAATTAAATATAATGCAATGATATACAATCAAATAAAGAAAGAACTAAACCTTATTGTCAAAATGTCCTTTTTTTAATTTATTTATCTTAAGATTTCCAACAACATTTTTTTATTTTTCCCTTCCTTTTTTTGGCTTGACGGTCCCTAATATCAGCCATGGCCCCTGAGGAAATATAATTATGCATTAAACAATCATTTTAATTCGTTCAAACGATAGTATTTTTAACCAATAAATAGTTAAATTATAAGTAACACTCTCCACAACAATGAAACCCATAAACACAACAACAACAAACACTTCCTGTTTACACTTTGTATACATTTTACTGCAACAACGATAGATGGAATTTAGTGTTTTACCGATAATACCATTTGGCTGAAGTTGTAAATAATGGAAGTACTTGATACTGGGCTGAAGAAGAAGTAACGCTTCCTCGGACAAATGGATATTTGGCAGAATGAAAAGACTTCCACACACACCTTCCACGGGAAGCGTCCTCACAATAAGCGGCAGGATGTGAAACTGCCCTCAGAGACTCCTTTATAAGCAGCGATCGATGGCCATTGAGTGCGGACAAGGATGGCGGAGGATCGATCGCAGGCCATTACAGAGACGTGTCCACTGGGACGAGGAGAGTCGCTGTGTTTGTGGAGATACATCTGTGAGCTCCATCCTGTCTCCTCGCAGGGTTTAACTTCACCTGAGCCTCCGACACCAACACCAGACCAGTTTCAATGTTGACCAGATCAACATCAGCTTTTTTATATATAGACTTAAGATATTTAAAAGGATGTTTGACAATTAATTTTTGTAAAAACAACAACACATATTTAAATTACAAGTACAAAAACTTGTGACCCTATTGTATCATCAGTGTGTTTGTAAAAAACTCTCTTTTCATTGAACTATTGACATTAGAAAATGATCTTAAGCCCCGCCCACTGAAAACACTTTGACCATAGCAACGCCCACTCTGCTGTGATTGGTCAAAAATGGAGGTTCCGGAAGTCTCCACCTCCGAGGGCCTCGTAGTATAAACAAGGTGGGCGTGATTACAGCTGGCTGGCAGAGCAGTGAAGCCATTACTACGTCATAATGGACTCTTGTAACCTCTCGTTCGCCCAGATTTCAGAGCAACTTTATAAAGGAATAAGTTGAAAACATGGTCATGATGAGGAACTTACTGTGTCTTGGAGAGGAAGACTTTGACATTTGAAATAGGGTTATAAGAAAACATGAATATAAAGATATATATATATATATATCAATATGTTCATCCCCGATACTGTGTAGATGTTTAAATGTTTTATTATTACTACATTTTTTTTACTTTTGTAATAACATTTTATTTTATTTAAACATTATTTTATGGTTTATATTTAAATAGTGCGAGTGTAAAAGACAATCATTCGATGTTTTATTTGACAATTTACCCTCAAATATTAACAGCGTTTATTCATTTGTGTGCTGCAATTAAATCTCCAGCCACTAATTGGCGACATTTCCTCAGTGACAAAGTAACAACAAAACCGGTGAAATGGCAGCGATGACACCAGAGTCCATCAGCTTTTAAAGCTAATGTTTGGACTCGTTTTAAAACAAAGTTTAAAGTTAAATCAAACACTGACAGATACTGGATACTACATGTTGCTCTAGGTTGTTCGTGTTAATGTACTCTATTGTTAATATAAGTTTACATTTGTTGTTCATATTTTGAGAAACAATTTCCTACAAACACTTTTACATTCGACTAGAGAAAGTATTTGTTCATTTTTTTGTTGTAAAAGCCAGAAAATTGTTGCTACTACAGTAATATATAGTATCATCACACGTGTCTTGATACGTATCGACAGACTGTCGACGACAAACGGCCCTAATTTGAAACACGTGAGTCTGGAGAGTTTTCACATCAGTTGCACTTTAAGTTTGATGCAATATTTATTCCTGAAAAGCTCCAAAACCACAACAGTTATTAATTAGATGCCATCTCTTTCTCTCCCTCTCTTCCCTCGCTTCCTTCTCCTCAGTGTCACCAGAGCTGCCAGGACAACATCATGATCCTAAGACGTTCTGTCACCGCCCTCTATTCCCTCCACCCTTCATCAGCACAAGAGCCACGACTGTCTTGTTCTGTCTATTACACACACTTTTTGTTTTTTTGGAAGCGTCTCCAGCGGTGACATAACTCTCCACAATCACATCTCTTTTTTTTTTTATGCAGCATCTGGGAAACATTTACATAAAACTTTATTTATTTTTGTGGGAAATCATGCATTCTGGTTTGAAGAGGCTCTGTTGTGAAGCTAGTTTGTCAAACAGTCATTTTAAAGAGAAAAGATGCAAAGCTGTCTATATCTTCATCAGGGTTTATACATGTAAAAAAATCCACCCACAAATTAAAAATGATGTTCAGGTCGATGCCTGATTTCCTGGCGTCCGCCTCGTCCTCGCCCCTCAAATGTGACTCGGCTTCATGGCTGTGACGCCCCGATTATGCAGCGACACGCTCGCGAAAATTCATCTGCAGCTATAAACCATGAAGGTGGCAAAGGTTCCGACTCTTGTCACTCTATACGGACGTCGGATTTTAAGGCGCGTTAAGCTAAAACACAAAAGTCAAATAAGTTCCACAAACTTAATAAATATGTTCCCAATAAACTTTCAGTTGTAACACGTAAAAAAAACACATAAATATTGAACACAATCATTTTTGCTTGTTTTTTAACCTTTGAAAAAACATTTTATTTTAATTCAAAGTTATTTTATGGTTTATATTTTTCAATAGTGTGTGTATAAAAGACAATCATTTAATGTTTTATTTTATAATAAACACCCAAATATTCATGGTGTTTATTCATTTGTGTGCTGCAATTAAACCTCCGGCCACTAGTTGGCGACTTTCTTCGATTTCTTCCATGACAAAGTAACAACTGTTAAAATGTCAGCGATGAGTGAAAAAAGATATACCAGAGGCAGTTTTTAAAGCTGATGTTTGGACTCATTTTAAACCAAAGTTTAAAGTTAAATTAAACACTGACAGATACTGAATATTACATGTTGATCCAGTTTGTTAATGCACTTCATTGTTGATATAAGTTTACATTTGTTATATTTTGATAAACACTTTCCTAGAAAGAATTTCACATTAGATCAGAAAAAGTATTTGTTCATTTATCTGTCGTAAAAGCAAGAAAAAGTGACGTTTCTTTAAAAGAAACAATAAATCGTTGGTACTACAGTATCACAATATATCGTATCGTTACACAAGTATCATGATACCTATCTGCAGATATACAGCCCTGCAAAATAACTTTCAAATTTGTTCAGTTATAACACATAAAACACAACAAAATACACACATATATATATATATATACATTTTTCATTTCATTCCTCGTCCAAAAATCCCTCAAATTCTAAGTTTAAAAGTTAAATAGCGGGCGTAAGTCTCCCGGCGCTTGATTGTTTGTTCGCCTTCAGTCATCCACTGTTTAACTATGAACGCCCTGTTGACACCAATATATAATATCTGAACTTTATTTAATCATGTCGTCATGGTGACAGTTTGTATCGCGAGAATAGCGTCCAAGTTAAGCGTCCGAAACCAGTGTGTTTTGACGGTGATCTTAACCAACTTTGTGAGTCTTTAAATGAAGCCAAGAACGCTCATTATTACCCAGAATACTTCTTAAATCGTACTTAAATATTTCTACAGAGCGCTTACCGCGTATACCACAAAAAAAAACACCTTTAGGTCAGTACTTACAACCCGAATTAAATCGATTATAAGGCGTTTTTTTCAATGAAATGCTTCTATCGTCCGGAAAATGCAGTATGTTTTTTGCTTTACTCAGTAATTGTTTAACGTTGTAATGATTTGTCGGGTCAAAGTATCTACTGTACGCCGTCACCTGTGTATCTGCAGCTCCACCATTAGTGTCCAGCTAAAAAAACACCGTCTTCAGACGATGTTGTGGAAACACTGGGCTATTAAAAGTCTTCCCTAATGTCTTTACCAGCGTTCGTACGATTTTTGGCCGACATCGGCTCCTTAAAAAAAAAAAAAAAAATACAAAACCTTATGTGGCCTATCAAAAGGAATGTCCATGTGCCACACACACACGCCCACGCCGTTTCAGGCCTTGGCTCCAAATCCCTATTGGTTTGGAAGAACCACGGGCCGACTATAGCGGCTCTGGCCGGGGGCCGGCGTGTTTGTAGTTTGGCCCTCTGTTTTTTCGGTGATCTGGGTTCTACTTCGCCGTTGGACACGGACCAAGTCAGGCAGCACAATACAGCAGTTGTGTTGGGCGGTGGAGAGAGAGAGAGAGAGAGAGGGAGGCGGACGGATAGAAAAAAAAAAAGAGCAGTGAACTGCAACTCTGAGGGCGGACATGTATAAATATGCACATGTGCCAGCAGCCGGTCCTCGTGAGTCGGTGGATCTGGGCCGTGGAAGCAGATGTATGTGCGAAACATTTTGTTTGTGTTACGGGTCTAACCACACCCAGTCCTTTTGCTTTCACACCGAACCATCCACCAAACTGCCATTGTATGACATCATCACTGAATGTTTTTGCACTCTCAGCATAAAAAAAAATGGAGATCTTGGCAACGGTTTTCGACTCTCACAAGCAGAATCTAGGATATGAGAAGAGAAACTAGCGAATGTTCCAAAGGAAGCCGTTTCTCCCATAGGTTAGAAATCTCGGACGGGGCTCAGCTGCCGAGCCTGTTCGGTGGATGTGGAACCGTGCGGCGTGAGCCTACCACGGGGAATTTGTTTATGTTTCCCCCGCTGCCAAGTTCCTGTCAGGAGGCGCCCCAGAGAGGAACTGCAGACTCCTTCAGAACTGTTACTGTAGCTACACCCTCGTAGCCTGGAGTGGCTGCAGTTCTGGAGCGTCAGGTGGTGTTGGCGCCGAGTCCGTATCACCCACGGAGAATGATGAAACTCTATTTGAAGCGTGAGATTTTCGCTGGCTCTCGAGCGAGGTTATATATTGAGTCTGCGAGTCTGACCGTGACGGAGGGAAACCTCCACGCCAACACGTATGTAATGCAACTCTATTGTGTTTTTTTTTTTAACTCTTCTAGGACGAGCTCTGCACAAAACATACGTCGCACAACTTCATGACATAAGCGGTTGGTTTGTTTAATATGTTTTTTAAACATTATAGCAGAATTTTTTGACAGCCAAAAAACCTAAAAAAATAATACACGTACATTTAGGTAGCTCTAACTTTAATTAGATAGAAATAATATACATGATAACAATTAAATCGGAATTAATGGATACTCAGTACAAGTTTCTTCGGTACAAAAATGGTTCAGATTATTAGTTAAACATCTCTCTCTGGATCCTTCTTTTGTTTTCATCACCTGCCAAGGTAACTTTGACACAATAGTCTCGTCTGGACTGTTGTAACAGTTTATTTCGGTGTCTAAACAAGAAGGATCTGTCTCGCCTGCAGTTGATACAAAACTCTGAGCCGCTCTAGTAGAAGAACTTACATTTTCCCGATCCTTAAAACTCTGCAGCGAAAATTCTGAGCCGCTCTAGTAGAAGAACTCACATTTCTTCCGATCCTTAAAACTCTTCACTGGCTGCCAGTTTATTTCAGGATCAATTTTTAAAATTCTGGTTCTTACTTTCAGATCTATTCAAGGTCAGACCTTCCATCAGTAGATTCTGATCCAGACTTACACCCCAGCTCGGGCTCTGAGGTCTGTGGATCAGAATCTACTGATGGTTCCTGAACACGCTTCAGGACCAGAGGAGAGAAATCCTTCCAGGCTTTTTTTTTATTGTTTATTTTTATTATTTTTAGTTGAGCTTCTCCTTCATTTTCTTGTTGCTGCTGTGTTTTTCTCAACGTTATCTCGGCCTTTTAAAGTATGTATTTTAACTGTGTATTGATTTTGATTGTCAAGCGATTTGTGACCCTGGTCTACAATTGTTTTTCCGTCACAGATAACTCTGGTCACTCGTTTACACCCAATAAATCTAGCCAGGAATTATTTCCTTACTTCTCTTGATCCCGTTGATGATCAAACGGCAAAATCTACCAATAAAAATATATCCTAAATAAACCCGTCATCGTCAGGCATCAACCCACTGTACTGCCAATGATCGTCTATGGCCATAAACTAAAAGATATAGCAATATTATTAGTACATATTACCGTGTATCTAATATTAATACAAACAAACTGAGAAGACTGAAAATTGCAATGCTGGTCAAACCGGTTTAGTCTTTTTTTAAAGTAGCGGAAAATCAGATTAACACCCAAAAAAGCCTTTTAAAAGATGAAGATCAAGTTTTATTATAGCTTTTTTTTTATGAGGAACGGAGTGTTACCACACAAAAAAAAAAACGACGATGAAAAGAAAAAGCATTTTGATTCTTAATAAACGTTTATAGCCTAATGACCGTCCACTGGTTCAAGGAACATGTGCGATGCTAGCGTCAAGCAAACATGGATGTCATTCTCTGGAACCGGATTGATGCGGCCGTCCGTCGAGCGAGGTCGGCGTTCCTCTGCTGTGATTGCTCCGGCCACCCACAAGGTTGTCTCCGCACAGTAACCGGAGAGTCGTCCAGTTATCTCAAGGACGCGAGCGGTTTGTCAGTTCGCCGCTCGCCGATAGAGACGTGATGTGCTCATGTGTTTGCCGGCGAGAGAGAGGGAAAGGTCAACTGTGGCCACGGAAAAAGGGCGTGAGACTCTCGAGGACGGCTGCAGACGGAAAGAAAAGCCACGGAACATGGGATTCCGTGGGAGAAAAGGCTGGTTGAGGACGGCGGGGGAAATGTTCTGCGGCAATTTATGTCTCCTGGCAAGAGCCGGACTTTCTTTTTTGACTGCTTCGGGAGAGACTATTGTGAAAAGAAAAGTGTGCTATGAAAGAGTAGACTGTGGATTCAAGAGTAACCAGATAGTAGTACATAAAAAATATATGTACTGTTTGATTTTGATGTTGTTCATTTATTAATATTACGACTAAAGGTTGTGAGTTATCTGTATCTTTTTAAGGCGACAGGCACACATGTCCTTTTAAGGGCTCACTTTTCTTTGTCCGAAAAGACAACTAAGAACATCAAAATACCTTCATACTAATCGTCTATAACAACCATATTCTAATTAAATTTCGACAATAGGAATTGAACCACTGTACAGTGTAGACAACAGACAGTCGGAGCTCTCGCAAGTATGTACTAGGAGTTTTTACTGTGCTACTCTGTAGCATGTTAGCATTTTAGCTTCTGCAAATGCCGCGTCCCAAATAGCACACTTCTCTAAGTGCACTGGTTTACGACAGTGCACGTACTTGCCAAGTGTGCACATTTGACAGTGTAGTACTGTCTCAAATCAAACTCTGCTGCTACACACTAACAGGAAATGACTCGACAGCTTCTTCTTCTACTACTTTTTAACACTGATCAACCAGTCGTTGAAACACTATCACTGACACTTGACAACACTTTTCTACAATTTATACAAGTTATTAAGTTGTGTTTCATTGTGTTATTGTTGTTGTTGACAAGGGCTGTATTGTCAAGAATCTGTTGATACCATATGTATCACGATACATGTGTGACAATACGATATTTTGCGATATATTGTGATACTGTAGTAACAATAATATATTCTTTCTTATAAAGACACAAACAACCTGGAGCAACATTTAATATCCAGTATCTGTCAGTCTTTAATTTAACTTTAAACTTTGGATGGAGGTATTTGGATGTTTTTAAGTGTCTTTTTGGACGAAGATGAAGACGAAGACAACTGAGCTCCAGTCGTTACATTAAAATGAACAAACATTTTTGTCTATAACTCTAAAAAGAACAGATTACTCTGAAAATAATCCATCAGTCAACATGAAGTAAGTAGAAATTGAGTACAAAAACTAAAACTGGAACACCAAGTAAGAAAGCACCAGATAATTCAAGTTCTGTTAACTCTTAACCTTTGGTAGCAAACAGTCACTGTGTCCTCTAAGTTCTCGCAGCAGATTCAAGTTCATCGGTTCATCAAAAGTACAAGCGATGAATAGACAACAGGGTCAGAGGTGGCGATGGCTCACGGCTACAGAAGTATTCTGTCGAACTCAACCACATGGTACAAATATTACTGATGTGTCGATGAAGCTTCATGAAACAGTGTCTGTATCTCCTGAGTCCACTAGATGTCACTCTTTGTTCTATAATCTATCGCTTTGAAAATCTATTCTATTGAAACCTCACATCATTTTTAAGATCAGGGCGCCCCCTACTGTCCTCTGAAGAATATGACACTGCTTCATGAAGCTTCGTCAACACATCGATACGTTTTACTTTTGTCTTAATAAATGGATTTTGTTTTTAAATACAAACTTCAAACAGTTTCTTGACCATCTTTCTGTGTTAATATATCATGTTACAACTAGTGATGTGTCGATGAAGCTTCATGAAACAGTGTCAATATTTCCTGAGTCCACTAGATGTCACTCTTTGTTCTATAAGCTATCGCTTTAAAAGCAATTCAATTGAAAGCTCACATCATTTTCACGCTGAGGGCGCCCCCTACTGTCCTCTGAAGAATATGACACTGCTTCATGAAGCTTCGTCGACACATCAATACGTTTTACTTTCATGTCAATAAATGGATTTTGTTTTTTAAATACAAACTTCAAACAGTTTCTTGACCATCTTTCTGTGTTAATATATCATGTTACAACTAGTGATGTGTCGATGAAGCTTCATGAAACAGTGTCAATATTTCCTGAGTCCACTAGATGTCACTCTTTGTTCTATAAGCTATCGCTTTAAAAGCAATTCAATTGAAAGCTCACATCATTTTCACGCTGAGGGCGCCCCCTACTGTCCTCTGAAGAATATGACACTGCTTCATGAAGCTTCGTCGACACATCAATACGTTTTACTTTCATGTCAATAAATGGATTTTGTTTTTTAAATACAAACTTCAAACAGTTCCTTGACCATCTTTCTGTGTTAATATATCATGTTACAACTAGTGATGTGTCGATGAAGCTTCATAAAACAGTGTCATTATTCCCTGAGTCCACTAGATGTCACTCTTTGCTCTTTAATCTATTGCTTTGAAAAACTATTCAATTGAAATTTCACATCATTTCTAAGCTGAGGGCGCCCTCTACTGTCCTCTGAAAACATGACACTGTTTCATGAAGCTTCATCGACACATCGATACGTTTTACTTGCGTGTTAATAAATGGATTTTGTTTTTAAATACAAACTTCAAACAGTTCCTGGACCATCTTTCTGTGTTAATATATCATGTTACAACCAGTGATGTGTCGATGAAGCTTCATGAAACAGTGTCATTATTCCCTGAGTCCACTAGATGTCACTCTTTGCTCTATGATCTATTGCTTCGAAAAACTATTCAATTAAAATTTCACATCATTTTTAAGCTGAGGGCGCCCCCTACTGTCCTCTGAAGAATATGACACTGTTTCATGAAGCTTCGTGGACACATCACTAACCAACATCTCTTCCCCTCAGCAGTGATCTTATTGTTTCCGACTCGCCAGCTTGACTTCTCCCAACAGTAGCAACACAATAACAGAAACATGTCAAAGATGTCAAATTCAAACACGTCATTTCTCTTTTTTGAGAATTCATGGCGAATAATTGGGAGTCGACGAGATGGAAGGAAAAAGTTTTCGAAAGGATGTCATCTCGAAAACAAACACAATTAAAGTGCATTACAAACGTCTGGGATGGATTACAGTGCAGAACGACTGGCACGACCACAAAGTTTGGCTCCGAAGGAAGCATGTGACGAGACTGTCAAACCTACACAAACTGGATGGTTTGACATGTACTTCAACGGTCGATCGTTCCTTCATCTTCTTGTGTAGAGAAAGAAAGTAATAAACTCCAGTGTGAGTAAACGGTGAGGAAGTGCCTCAGACTAGCTGCGCCGCCACAGCGACCTACAGCACAGAGAGTGTGAATCATTAGAGGCATGTGGTCCACATCAACTGCTGGGCCGGCTTTCGTTCCCACTTACGAGACCGACTTTAAATTAGGAGCTGAATGAGGGTTGAACGAAAAAAAATCATCTTAAAATCTGTTTAAATGTAAGAGAAAAACACTGATAACAAATGAAGCAACTAATGCAATAATCACCCGAAGAAACCATGTTTTATAATGAACAGATGATGCGGATTATGTTCCGTGACCTCAAAACTGCTCAAAGAAAAAAAGCCAAACAATCAAAATCTGACCCACTTTAAAAATCATACAAGGTTTTTTTGTTTTTTTTTCAGGCTACATTTGCTTCTAATCCCCACATGAGGCAAGACAACATGAAACATGTTTTCCCAAAGAAGAGATTTTCTTTTTTTTTGTTTTTAACCCAAAAACTTTCAAGCTACACAGCTCTCTGGGTTGAGAGCAACATGGAAATCTCGGGTGGGTGTTCGCCCATGTTTACGGTAAAAAACACACCCCCTCACTGCTGAGTGCATCTGGAAAAGAAGTGCAATCGTAGAAGCGTGAATGCAGATGTTTGCAGATGAGGCTCCATATCTGATGAGTGTTGCAACAGCAACACTTCTTGTGTTATTTCTCGAGAAGATGGAAGTCGTTTTGTTTGTTCCCTCCCACTGAGCCGGCTCACTGAGAGAAAATATATATATTTTCAGCTATTTGGAGTATGACCTGAAGTGCTCCTGACACAATTTAAAAAACATTTTTATGTTGAATAAATCCTGCATAACAAATGATAATCTGACGTTCAAGCAAAATTTGAAACTTTAAGTAAGCAAGTAATATTTGTATAGCGCTTTTCTAGACCAGGGTCACAAAGCGCTTAAACAATCAAAACAATACTCAATAAAATATATACTTAAACGATCACAGAGACAAACACAGGAGTCTCAGAGAATCAAGGAAAAGCCCATGAATAAAATATTTTTCTTAAAGGAGTCAGTAGATCTTCAAACACAGAGATGATTCCAAAGCTTAGGAGCAACAGTCTGGAAGGATTTCTCTCCTCTGGTCCTGAACCGTGTTCAGGAACCATCAGTAGATTCTGATCCACAGACCTCAGAGCCCGAGCTGGGGTGTATGTCTGGATCAGATCACTGATGGAAGGTCTGACCATGAATAGATCTGAAAGTCATGATTTTAAAGTTGATCCTGAAAGAAACTGGAAGCCAGTGAAGTGTTTTAAGGATCAGAGAAATGTGAGTTCTTCTACTAGAGCGGCTCAGAATTCTCTCTGCAGAGTTTTGTATGAACTGCAGGCGAGACAGATCCTTCTTGTTTAGACACCAAAACAAACTGTTGCAATAGTCCAGATGAACGGAGGAGGCAGAAATAATGTAAAGCACATTATTGATATTTTCTAGGGTGGAACTATCGCTTCCAAGAGGTATTCGTCAGCAACACATCCCTGACTATCGCAGCCTTTTTTTCCCTCAGAACGCTGACCGAGTATCTGCTGCTGTCAATTTCTGACACTCACATGTGTTTGTTCACAAGGTGAGGGTCACGAAAGCTTCTCACTCCACTGTCGTTCGGCACAACACAAGTGAGTACGAAGAGGGTTCAACAGGGACGTTCAAAAATGTGGGTCCGTATCAGGGACATGTTTTGAGTACACTGAGAATATTTTGTTGGAAAGTATGGTTCATAAAAATGACATTCACGTGCTGGAAGAATCAAAATTACCTTCAATATAATCATGAGCACTTATGTATCATTAATACCATCGAGATATTTGCCAAACACTTCACAGCACAACTAGAAAACAACACACACCCATGACTCCATCTGTGTGTCCTGTATCAACTAAAATATGAAATATAACTTTAAAACTGGCCATTTAAAAATGTTTAACATCGCTAAACCATCAATACTATTACTAGTTCAACCCTACATATATTTTCCTTCATCTTTATTTGAAGATCTTTTTTTCTCATGATAGTTCTTAAATAAAATGTATATAAAATTCAATATTAAATAATTTATTAACCGCTGGTCTTAATGTCATTTCTTTATCATTTATTCATAAATATCTTTGTTTGAATATATTTTTTCTCCTTTCATTTGTCCTTATTATGGTTTTTGTTTTATACTTTTCGTAGTGTATTTTTAATTAAATGTACATAAATCTTGCCAATACACAGCCTTACATTAAGTAAAATAATTTAAAAAAAAATAAATCATAATAACACTTTTTTGCATTTTATGTTGGGTTTTTTCAAATAGTAAAATATAAGAAATATTCAAGTTTTTTTTAGAATATTAAAAGAAAATGATTTATAATAAAAGTATATACAATCAAATGAAAAACTAAGCTTACTTTCAAATGTTCCTTTATTTATTTATTAATCTTTATTCGTCATTTCCTTCTTTTGGCTTGACGGTCCCTAATAACAGCCACTGTTTATAGTGTGGCCCCCCGAGGAAAAATAATTGTTGACCCCTGGTGTATAGGGTGTTAAAAACATTCTATATTATGGATTTATAAATGTAATGTATTCTCTCTCTGCAGCCACTGACACAAAAACAAAGCACATGAGATACTTTGGTACATTATCAACAGGGTAGTGACGATACAGATAACTCACAATTTGATACAGTGATCAGCCCTTGATAAGGATATCACGTTATATGCGATATTTCGAAATATATTACAAGAAATTGTATCAACCATATATCACAATGTATATGACTGAAAAAGAAAAACATAAAAAGGAAAGTTTCGTAGGTACCGAATTGGATCAAATCACATTTTATTTGTACCTTTTTTAGACATTTTCCTCTTTCATATTTCAAATAATTTGATATTTTCATTTACAATAATCATGCCTATATTTACTGAGTTTGTTATGTTTGTTGTAAACTCGTGGCCACGAGATGGCAGCGGTCTTTACATTACTCCGAAACCATGAGAAACAACTGGAGGAACAATAATATCCCGCAAAATCTCTGGTGATGACTGAGGACGAGAGGATACAGTCCACTCCAATAGCTCTTTAAGCCGATGTTTTGGATATATTTCTGCCTTTAGTTCTATTAATTCAACCAAAAATACCAAGTATATGGAAATACATGGTATCGTATCGTGACCCCAAGTATGTAGTATTGAATGGTATCTTGAGATTAAAGCGTCACTACAGCCCAACAAAACGTGACGTAAAGAATCGACGTGAACGAGAGGACGACACACAAGCACGACGACTGATGACAGCGAGTCAAAGCCACTGAATTATACAGTACATGTTCCTCCAGGGGATCCAGGAAGTCTCTCAACAATGCGGACATTCTTTGACCGCTGACATGCTTGAGGGTCAGGGGTCACCAACATTTGCCAAGGGCACCATGTGACACGAAGGCCTACTATCAGTTTGTCAGACACTTCTTAAACAACTTAACATCAATTATTGAGGATAATAAATGATGTTACTTTAATCCAATAAACACATTATTGATGATTTAATTATGACTAATGGTGGAAAAAGAAAGGAAACAAAACAAGATTGTTAATGTTTGACTGCAGTATCGCCTCTAATGAATACTAATGTGATTATTCAGTGTTTCTTGTATCAAAATTGAGTTTGAAACAGATCGTGAATGTCCTCTTGACCTCTGCCCTCAGGTCCCTCAGGCACCTTTTGCGAATCGGATTCAGACTAGTTTGTTGGATTTGTTTACATCATATGTTCAAATATATGATTATATTGAGCGCTCCTTTTATTCACATTTAGTGTTGTTGTTATTTATTTCTCGACTTTTTGTGTTCACTTAATAGTCTTGACACCTACAGGGTTGTTTGCACTTTGTTCCACATTTTGACTCATGTTAAAGTTAACAATTTAACCTTTTTTCTTATTCCTGTTTTCCTTGTTCTCAAACATGCTGGTAAACATTAAAGACTTTATTTGAATAAATACTAGTTGTTATATTTCACAATAGGGAAGAAAGTTATTATTGTAACACTGGTATCAGATCAGTTTTTCCAATACTCAAAACCCAGATATGGGTATCAGTATAGTCCGTTACTCATAACCCAGATATCGGTTTAGTCCGATACTCAAAACCCAGATATCGGTATAATTCGATACTCAAAACCCAAATATTGGGGTATTTGTTTTGTCCGACACAAAAGAAAAAACCCAGATATCAATATCAGTATAGTCCGATACTCAAAACCCCAGATATCGGTTTAGTCCGATACTCAAAACCCAGATATCAGTATAGCCCGATACTCAAAACCCAGATATCGGTTTAGTCCGATACTCAAAACCCAGATATCAGTATAGCCCGATACTCAAAACCCAGATATCAGTATAGTCCGTTACACATAACCCACATATCAGTATCGGTATAGTTCGATACTCAAAACCCAGATATCGATAAAGTCCGATACTGAAAATACAAATATCGGGGTATTGGTATCGTCTGATACAAAAAAAAAAACCCAGATATCAAGATCGGTATAGTCCGATACTCAAAACCCAGATATCAGTATAGTCCGTTACACATAACCCACATATCAGTATCGGTATCGTCCGATACAAAAGAAAAACCCAGATATCAATAAAGTCCGATACTCAAAACCCAAATATCGGGGTATTGGTATCGTCCAATACAAAAAAATATATATATATCAATATCGTTATAGTCCAATACTCAAAACCTAGATATCGATAAAGTCCGATACTGAAAATCCAAATATCGGGGTTTTGGTATCGTCTGATACAAAAGAAAAACCCAGATATCAAGATCGGTATAGTCCGATACTCAAAACCCAGATATCAGTATAGTCCGTTACACATATTCCACATATCAGTATCGGTATCGTCCGATACAAAAGAAAAACCCAGATATCGATATCAGTATAGTTCGATACTCAAAACCCAGATATCAATAAAGTCCGATACTCAAAACCCAAATATCGGGGTATTGGTATCATCCAATACAAAAAAATATATATATATCAATATCGTTATAGTCCAATACTCAAAACCTAGATATCGGTATAGTCTGTTACTCATAACTAAAATATTGGGGTATTGGTATCGTCCGATACAAGAAAAATATATATATATATCAATATCGTTATAGTCCTATACTCAAAACTTGGATATCAGTTTACATGTATAGTTGGATACTCAAAACCCAAATATCGGGATATTGGTATCGTCCAATACAAAAAAATATATACAGTATATATCAATATCGTTATAGTCCAATACTCAAAACCTAGATATCGGTATAGTCTGTTACTCATAAAGTAATACAAAAAAAACAACAAATATCAATATTGTTATAGTCCTATACTCAAAACTTGGACATCAGTTTACATGTATAGTTGGATACTCAAAACCCAAATATCGGGGTATTGGTATCGTCCGATACAAAAAAAATAAATATATATCAATATTGTTATAGTCCAATACTCATCCGATATATCATCCGATACTCCAAACCCAGATACCGGTATCGGGACCATAAAAGTGAAGGTTCATCCCTATTTAGAATTGTATTTGTTTTTCTGACCCAAATACAACAGATATGCAACTTTCCAAAGTGACACGCGGTGAAATGAAGCACCTTCAGAACCAGCTGTCAAACAGTGCAGAACAATGCAGAACGGAAGATGAACAAGTCGGGGGGGGGGGGGGTAATTATCCAAAAAGTGACAGAAGTGACAAATTCGGGCTTACCCCAAATACGTCAATCTCCCTGTTCTTGGCAAAGGAAATCTCCCCTTGAATCGATCGCGGCTCCTTCGCTCTGAGGAGAGAGAGAGAGAGAGAGGGAGAAAGAAAGAAGAAGAAGAAGATATTTGAAACCAGAGGCTTTGTGGTCCTTATCCACGTGCAGCAGACTCTGAGACTCCCTCGCCTTTTCTGGCACACAAGTGCTTCACTACATGAAAACTATTACACTCTTTTTCCTTCTCCTTCGCTCTCATGCTGCCGTCTAATCTCCCCGCCCTCCTCCGATAGATTGGACTTTCTCACCCCCGCGCTACATCGACGCTCCAGACATCATGTGGACGCCGGAGTAAAACGCTGCTTTTGTGGCGTGCGAATTACCTCGGGCTGAGGCGAGCGCAGCAGCAGCGCTCATGGCTACAACTCAATTACAGCAATGCGAATCAGGTGGCGGCCAAGAAATCCCCTTTCGGCCCGACGCGCAAATGGGAAGACAGAAGTTTCTTTATGGCGAAAAAAAAAAGGCCCCGACTCAAGGAGTGTCATCTCCAGACAGGGACACTTAAGGCTAACGGTTATGCGTGTTGACTTAACGGACAAATTATCTTCGTTCGGATCATCCGTCACTGCCTGACGACGGATCTTCTGCCACGAACCGACACTTCATGATGGAGTTCAAATGTCAAAGGTTGGTTTCAGTCACATCATGGCTTTACAAAGATGCACAATCATGGTCAGGAAATAGTCGGAACCAGAAAACCCTACGTGTCAAAAGCAATTAAAAAGGCAGACTTCCTGTCTGAGCTTGAACACATCGAGCGTCTCCTGTCAAGCCAAACGGTCGACGTGATCCCAGTCGACCGGGGATGAGGGCCAAGGGTTTTCCAAAGACACGCTCAAGAAAGAAAAACCAATGGCATTTCAATCCGTGGCCAGTTTTTTTGGGGGTTTGTTTTACATCTCTGGGCACTTGACACAACAAGAAGCTTTATTTTCACGTCAGTCAAAAAGGAAAAGGAGAGACTTAAGAGGCTCGACGCCAACAGTCTTGGGTGTCTTGGGTTGTGTTTATTTGGCAGATTCATCAAGATAACAAGTTAACAAGGAGAAGCAGTCCGTACAGTTTAGTACTTGATTCATGTTGTTGTTTTATTGGCCGTACGTTGCGAGTCTGGTTAAACATAGAGCTAAGGCTCGCAATTACTGTGTTTATTTTCTAACTGTATCCTCATTAGCCTTCAGACGCACCGACATTGTTCTCGGACTGTTAACTTTAGAACTAATTAGAGCAAAATAACTTGAAGGGATAGTTCACCCAGAATTTCACCCATTTTCTACTCATCCTCATGTCGACTAAGGGTTGGGATTATTTTCTTAATCCATGTCTTTTGGGAGATATAGGCAGAAATGTATGTTCATACGATGGTCGTGACCAATTTTCTTTGTCCAAAAAGTCACTTAAAAATATCCAAATACCTTCGTACTACTCGTCTGTAAAGTTCTTCTTGTAATGATTAAACAACAAAATCCCAGTCTACTGTCAGTTCCTAGCTGTGTAGCTTGTTAGCATTTTAGCTTCTTCTACAAACAATCTTAAAATATAGACTTATTTAAGTTTATCAGAACAATTCTTCTTGTCGAGGCTTCAACACAAGATGGATGTTACAGACGAGCAGTATGAAGGTATTTGGATGTTTTTAAGTGTCTTTTTAGACGAAGATGAAGACCAAGATACTGAGCTCCGGTCGCTACATTAAAATGAACAAATATTTTTGTCTTTAACTCCATAAAGAACAGATTACTCTTAAAATAATCCCAACCGTTAGTCGACATGACGGTGAGTAGAAAGAATATGAACTTTAATAATGACTTACGAGTATAGCCCAACGATTTACTAACTTAGAATATGTGAAAGTATTTTTTAAGAAAAGCTTAAACTGTATATTGACCTACAAAAATATTTACATCACTATATATAAACCAGTGACATATTTTTAAGATTAGACCTTTTAAGTCTTTTGGACATCAGCTGTACCAATGACCATCAACCTATTTGCTAACCCTTCTGTTATCTCTGGGTCAAGGTGACCCGAAGCCCTGAAGACAAATGTGTTTGTACTATCCCTTGTGTTCTTCTTGGGTCAAGCTGAACGACCTCCACCATACACCATATGTATTTATTGAAGCCAGGGAAGTCGTTGACCTTGACACAACACAAGGGATACCACAAGCACCTTTGGGTCACCTTGACCCTGAGTGTTTTGATCTTTTTTTTCCACCTAGAAAACAAAAGTATTTCTAAATTCACCAGAAGAAGCAAGAAAAGTGGGGGCCCTATTGTCCCCCGGCTGTGCACCTGAAAATAGTTTTCTGTTTTACCTGCGTTTCAAGTAATACTTCTGTGACCATAGAAGAATTCAAAGCATAACAAACAAATACTTTTGCTGCGAGTCGAACACTAATGAAACCCTAAATAAAAGTGTAAACTCTGAGACAATACATATGATAGATAAATAGAGTTTAGCACTTCCTTGTTGGTTCTTGCAAACGTTAAGTTGTTAAATGTGATTTTCATTGTGGTCGTCGCCATTGTACTGAGAGAGAGCCCGAAGCTACATATTCAGGCCTAGACTTGCATGTTTATCTCTGACGCTATTATTGCTTCCAAGTTTATTAGGACATACTTTTCCCTGCAGCGGCTCCTCAGAAGTGCATTATTAAAGGAATCCCCCTTCCCTCTGGCTTCGAACGACCTTGGAGACTATTTCACCGGAACCGAAGGATTTCACGGTAATTTGTTATCACGAGGTTCACGAGACAATTAAATGGCAGTGTTATTAATATTCATGTTTTTATCACATCCCTGTACTGTACTTTGTATTTATTTAAGATTCAAACCTTCATATTGCTTTATTCAGTGTCAAATTCACAGATTTGCCACATTAAAATAGCCGGGAATACTTTTAATACTAATTAATACGCATCAACAACTTATTTGGAAATTAACTAGGTTGTAATTATCGTATTTCTGTTTCAAAATTCCAAGTCAATTATGTTGGTACTAGGGACGAACTTTGGGTACTTTGCTTGTGAATTTTTGTGTATCGCTGATGCAGGATAAGATGGTGGGAAGCATGGAGAGTGTAAAACTTAAACTGATAATGGGATTTGTTATACGATGCTACAGCTCGCTGGAAAAGCTGGAGTCCTACCTGGAGCGACAACAAGCTGACTTGTTTAAATGATGAAGTAAGACCCGGTGAAAATGATGCCATCCACATTTTTTCTACTTCTAACACGGATTTTAAGAAACACTGGGTTTTTTCTCTCCAAGACACAGTAAGTTCCTCATCATGAACATGTTTTCAACTTATTACTTTATAAAGTTGCTCTGAAATCTGGGCGAACGAGAGGTTACGAGAGTCCATAATGACATAATAATGGCTTCACTCCTCCTCCAGCCAGCTTTAATCACGCCCCGCTTTGTTTATACAACGAGTCCCTTAGAGCTGGAGACTCCCATCACTATTTACACTGGTTAGAGACGACAACATGAGATCGAGTCATCTTAACATCTTAACAACATTTTAACACAACAGCGCTGATATAATATTGCTGTCAAGCTAACAGTCGCTCGGGATTCTACACTCATGACTTTAAACTTTATGGTTATTTAACGCTATTCAGATCATTGAAACATACGCGTCTTCCTTGTAATCCTTTTCACGGTCGTACTCTATACTGTTTTAAATCCACGTTTGCTTATCATTTTTTTTAATGTTATTTATTAGTTCATTCATTTTTTTTTCTATATAAGGTAAGGTAAAGTAAAACTTTATTGATCCCTCAGGAGGTCTCCTTCGGGAAATTGTTTAAATCTATTTATCTAATTATATCTATTGATTGTTTAAAACAAATTTAGATTAAAATGTGTAATTCAATTGAGATTTATTTTTTAAACATAATATTTCAGCTGTGACTCTTATGTCAATGTCAAATATGACATTATAATGCAGTAAATCCATTTTTATCCACAATCGATGCCTGACATAGATCTAGAGGATGTAGACTAACATCCCACAAAATATTACGACAATTCAAAATATACTTTTTTTAGAAATGATTAATTAAATCATATATTTTTAACCATTTTAGTCATGAAATTGTCATAAAATCATAGAAATACTGTTGAAAATGCGCACCCCAGACCATGAATGTGTGAATAATCTGGTTGAGATAAGAAAAAACCAGTAGCCAATTGAATAAGTTCCAGCTTTACATACTTGTAAAGCCGACTAAACGAGTCGGTGCCTCGCCCACCATGAACCGCACGTCACTGCGTCACATAAACCGACTTTGCCATAAAGTTGCGAAAGGAATATGGTTTACCACGGTATTTAAAACCTAACGACTGGAACCGCACTCATCAATTTGAGGGATCCGTGTTTGAGAAAATGATTCATTATGACCACGATGGGCTTCGGCACTAATGGGTCTTTGAGCATCAGGTCTTCTGGGCAGTCTCGCCTCGGCGTCCTCCAGCTGGCCCGACTCCCGGGTTAGAGACGGTGAAGGACGGTCTGTGCGACTGAGTATACGTCGCTAACTGAGCTACGACATGCACGGAAATGCAAAAAAAAAGAAAAAGTGTTTCCGAGCGAGCGTGGGTGTGCGAGTGTTCTTTCCTGCAAATCCATACGCTGATCGGAGCAGACAGGTGTAGCCCGGGGTAATCACGTCTTTATCCGTGCTGATGGGTGGAAGCAACACACTGCAGACGCACACACACACACACACATAAACACACAAAAGAAATGAGGCCCTCGATGCTGGATTTTTGCCAGACTAGTCCATCTGCTTTTTTTTTTTTTTTTTCAAATGGGACCCAATTTCTCAGCAAGGCCATGACTGCTGTTCTTCTGGTGGGACATGGTCCCCCGATTCTCTCGGGGGGTCCGCGTCACCCTCAACACGTGGGAAAAACCAGTGATAAAGCGAAAAAAATGGTAGATGTGCGTTTCCTGCAAAAACATTGGCGTCCTTGGACGACCGTGACCGAAGCATGGACCGGACTAACCCGTGGTTCTGTGGAGATCACAAACCCTGAGTTCCTTCGGCTCGGACGGCGGCGGCGAGAAAAGCCGCCATCGTTCACGGCGAGATCACGTGACCTCTGTTGACATCAGAGGACGACCCTCTTAATGGCGACGTGCAACATTCACACACGACCGAGTGCCGCTCGATTGCTCCCAGACTGCCATTGTCCTTCAGAGTCATCCTCACCAAAACAATGAGCAGGGGTCACGCCAGGACCCCCCGAGACCAATTGCGTGGAAAAGCGAAAAGAGGGCGAGGAGGAGCTGGAGTTGGACGGCAAAAGATAAGACGCCAGCCTTCGATATGTGTGTTGAGTTTTGAATACGATCGTGTAAAGTTTTAAAAGCACAGACGAAAACACTTCCTCGTTGATGAACAGTGAAAAGATTAAACATCAAATGATCTACATGTGAGATCGATTAACTAATGTGTGGATGTGTGTGTGTTTGTTGTTGTGATGTGTGACTCTATTGTATCATCAGTGTGTGTGTTGTTGTTGTGATGTGTGACTCTATTGTATCATCAGTGTGTGTGTGTGTTGTTGTGATGTGTGACTCTATTGTATCATCAGTGTGTGTTTGTGTTGTTGTGATGTGTGACTCTATTGTATCATCAGTGTGTGTTTGTGTTGTTGTGATGTGTGACTCTATTGTATCATCAGTGTGTGTTTGTGTTGTTGTGATGTGTGACTCTATTGTATCATCAGTGTGTGTTTGTGTTGTTGTGATGTGTGACTCTATTGTATCATCAGTGTGTGTTTGTGTTGTTGTGATGTGTGACTCTATTGTATCATCAGTGTGTGTGTGTTGTTGTGATGTGTGACTCTATTGTATCATCAGTGTGTGTTTGTGTTGTTGTGATGTGTGACTCTATTGTATCATCAGTGTGTGTGTTGTTGTTGTGATGTGTGACTATTGTATCATCAGTGTGTGTGTCTGTTGTTGTGATGTGTGACTCTATTGTATCATCAGTGTGTGTGTTGTTGTTGTGATGTGTGACTCTATTGTATCATCAGTGTGTGTTTGTGTTGTTGTGATGTGTGACTCTATTGTATCATCAGTGTGTGTGTTGTTGTTGTGATGTGTGACTCTATTGTATCATCAGTGTGTGTGTGTTGTTGTGATGTGTGACTATATTGTATCATCAGTGTGTGTGTGTTGTTGTGATGTGTGACTCTATTGTATCACCAGTGTGTGTGTTGTTGTGATGTGTGACTCTATTGTATCATCAGTGTGTGTGTATGTGTTGTTGTGATGTGTGACTCTATTGTATCATCAGTGTGTGTTTGTGTTGTTGTGATGTGTGACTCTATTGTATCATCAGTGTGTGTGTGTGTGTTGTTGTGATGTGTGACTCTATTGTATCATCAGTGTGTGTGTATGTGTTGTTGTGATGTGTGACTCTATTGTATCATCAGTGTGTGTGTTGTTGTTGTGATGTGTGACTCTATTGTATCATCAGTGTGTGTGTGTGTTGTTGTGATGTGTGACTCTATGGTATCATCAGTGTGTGTTTGTGTTGTTGTGATGTGTGACTCTATTGTATCATCAGTGTGTGTTTGTGTTGTTGTGATGTGTGACTCTATTGTATCATCAGTGTGTGTTTGTGTTGTTGTGATGTGTGACTCTATTGTATCATCAGTGTGTGTTTGTGTTGTTGTGATGTGTGACTCTATTGTATCATCAGTGTGTGTTTGTGTTGTTGTGATGTGTGACTCTATTGTATCATCAGTGTGTGTTTGTGTTGTTGTGATGTGTGACTCTATTGTATCATCAGTGTGTGTGTGTTGTTGTGATGTGTGACTCTATTGTATCATCAGTGTGTGTTTGTGTTGTTGTGATGTGTGACTCTATTGTATCATCAGTGTGTGTGTTGTTGTTGTGATGTGTGACTATTGTATCATCAGTGTGTGTGTCTGTTGTTGTGATGTGTGACTCTATTGTATCATCAGTGTGTGTGTTGTTGTTGTGATGTGTGACTCTATTGTATCATCAGTGTGTGTTTGTGTTGTTGTGATGTGTGACTCTATTGTATCATCAGTGTGTGTGTTGTTGTTGTGATGTGTGACTCTATTGTATCATCAGTGTGTGTGTGTTGTTGTGATGTGTGACTATATTGTATCATCAGTGTGTGTGTGTTGTTGTGATGTGTGACTCTATTGTATCACCAGTGTGTGTGTTGTTGTGATGTGTGACTCTATTGTATCATCAGTGTGTGTGTATGTGTTGTTGTGATGTGTGACTCTATTGTATCATCAGTGTGTGTTTGTGTTGTTGTGATGTGTGACTCTATTGTATCATCAGTGTGTGTGTTTGTGTTGTTGTGATGTGTGACTCTATTGTATCATCAGTGTGTGTGTATGTGTTGTTGTGATGTGTGACTCTATTGTATCATCAGTGTGTGTGTATGTGTTGTTGTGATGTGTGACTCTATTGTATCACCAGTGTATGTGTTGTTGTGATGTGTGACTCTATTGTATCATCAGTGTGTGTGTATGTGTTGTTGTGATGTGTGACTCTATTGTATCACCAGTGTATGTGTTGTTGTGATGTGTGACTCTATTGTATCATCAGTGTGTGTGTATGTGTTGTTGTGATGTGTGACTCTATTGTATCATCAGTGTGTGTGTATGTGTTGTTGTGATGTGTGACTCTATTGTATCATCAGTGTATGTGAGTTGTTGTGATGTGTGACTCTATTGTATCATCAGTGTGTGTGTGTGTTGTTGTGACGTGCGACTCTTTTGTATCGTCAGTGTGTGTTTGTACAAAACTCTATTTTCATTGAAATATTGACATTAGAAAATGATCATAACCACAAGATCGTAACCACGCCCACTCTGCTGTGATTGGTCAAATATCAAGGTTGATCCAGAAAAACCAACTGTTTTCAGTGGGCGGGGCTTAAGATCCTTTTCTAATGTCAATATTTCAATGAAAAGAGAGTTTTGTACAAACACACACTGATGATACAATAGAGTCACACATCACAACAACACACACTTAAATCAACACATTCGTCGCACCTATAAAAACGGTCAATTGTGTTATTTTCACATAAATCACGCAATAAAATATGATCTTTATGTAGCCATACGTGTCGTCTGCAGGTCATTAACTGGAAGTCACTTTGTGGATTTCCAAGCGTTTTATTGGTCCTGAGACGCATCACTTCCTCGTTCATCGACGCCCACGATACCAAACCTCAGCCCTCGAGGCGACAATCATTCAGGGAGTTCTTCCAGGGACACATTTAGGCAGTTCCTCGTTGACATTAAGAGGGTTTTTTTTGACAACTCTACGAGAACTTTAATCATTCATTATCGCCGTTGACCCTAATTATCAAACCATCTTCGTAGCCATTATTCATCCGCAAGAATGAACCCGGCCGTTCATTGAGAAGGACGATGACGACAATAGGTGTTCGAGCAAAAGAGCGCGGTGGACGGTCCCTGCCCCGATGGGTCTTTCATATGCTAATCCTGGAACTGCTTTTGGCTGGAAATGATTTAGAGCGCCACCAAAGCTTCAGGCCTTTATGTTTGGGTTTGACCACGAAGGCTCATAGATCACCTCGATCATTAATCAATTAGCGTCTCCTTCGCCACCTGTCGAGGACGTCGGAGCACAAAACATTCCTGGTCTTTGGACGTTGCGAGATGATGGTTAGAATCAGTGCCTACGTTGCATCTAATCCCCCTCTTTGTCTCTAGTGCAAAAAACTGACCTAGAACTGTTTCCTTCAACTGAAGAGAGTCTATAAACTTAGAAAAATGTAGTCGCAAAGCACACTGGAGTTTATAATCCATGTGTTTTTGTCTTCTCGTTTTGGATTTTGTAACAGTTTATTTCGGTGTCTAAACAAATAGGATCTGTTTCGCCTGCAGTTCATACAAAACTCTGCAGCCGCTCTAGTAGAAGAACTCACATTCCTTCCGATCCTTAAAACTCTTCACTGGCTGCCAGTTTCTTTCAGGATCAACTTTAAAATTCTGGTTCTTACTTTCAGATCTATTCATGGTCAGACCTTCCATCAGTAGATTCTGATCCAGACTTACACCCCAGCTCGGGCTCTGAGGTCTGTGGATCAGAATCTACTGATGGTTCCTGAACACGCTTCAGGACCAGAGGAGAGAAATCCTTCCAGACTGTTGCTCCTAAGCTTTTGAACCATCTCTGTGTTTGAAGATCTACTGACTCCTTCAAGAAACATCTGTGTTTGATGATCTACTGACTCCTTCAAGAAACATATTAAGACACTTTTATTTGTGTTTGTCTCATGTGTCTTGATCTTTTAAAGTATATATTTAACTGTGTAATTTGTAATTATAAAAGCGCTTTGTGACCCTGCTCTAGAACGATCTTTACAAATAACTATTACTTACTTACTTATTTACCTGTTACGTTACATCACAGATTACATAATCCCACTCGAAAAATGTCCTCTTCTTTTTTTTTCCTGGAGTTTTTTCCCGACACACACCGACCGTCAGACCGACAGAAAAGACCAGAAATGTGGAGCAAGAAGAGTAAATCAATACGGAGACAGCTATTCAGTCGTGCAGGATTCATACTGCAGTTTTCAATGCGAGCGCCTCCGGTGGGTATCGACTGTCGTTCTCCATCGATGACATGTCACAACAGCAGAACCTGTGGAAGACGGAGTAAGGCCCGGACCAGACGCCTCGTGGTGACGTCGGAGTAAGTCTTCGTCGCCAGGTGAAGCGACTCGACGAGTGAGCAGGATTTATTTCAAGAGGAAAAAAACAAGAGGATAAATAAATCTTTCCGGGACACGGTTAAATAACTTAATCTAAGTAATGTGTGCGGAAAAGACACATCCAACACAAAGAAGGAAAGTCGATGACAAAAGAAAGAAATCCCTAAAAGATTTGAGGAATTTTAACAACCACCTTCTGCACATGCATCAGTTTGCTTCTCTTTTTTTTCCTTTATGCAAATTACAAGGCATTCACTGCCACTCCACAATCTTTCTTTTTTTCTTTCTCGCAGCTTTGCGTCTCTGAGAATACCCAAATTCCCTCAAGTCCTCCAGTCAACCTCGTAAGCCCTTGACTGTTCTTCCACACTTTTTTGTTGCTCGGGAACTAATTCCCACTGTCAGCTGAAGAGATAGTGGCACTAAAATAAGAGCCTGATCCAGCAAATGTGCCGAAGATTACTTTTTGTTTAACAGCAACACACTATAGTGTGCGGTTTCTCTGCCCAATATCATTAAAACAACGGTAGGAAGTGAGGATTTGTGACTGGGATAGTAAGGAATATGGAAACAGGAATGATACCTACCATAAACATTTGGGTCAAACATTTTTGTTCATTTTATTCCATCAAGTCCATGATTTTATTTCCATCTTTTCATTATTTAGTAAATGTTCTTCCTCTCCAAGATGCAGTAAGTTCCTCATCATGACCATGTTTTACTGTATTACTTTATAAAGTTGCTCTGAAATCTGGGCGAACGAGAGGTTACAAGGTCCATCATGATGTAATAATGGCTTCACCCCTCCTCCAGCCATCTGTAATCATGCCCCGCTTTGTTTATACAACGAGCCTCTTGGAGGTGGGGACTTCCAAGATTGATGACACACGGTGACAAACATTCATGTTTGACCAGAGTGGTTGTGGTCATGGTCAACAAGATTTAATCTCCAGAAAAATAAAAGTATTTTCAGTGGGCGGAGCTTAACACACAACACATTAGTTGAACTTTTAAAAGATTAAAGAAGAGAAAAGCACGATAATGGAAACAAGTGCAAATTTGATATTGGTGTCTTGAATTGTGATATCGATATTAATGCGGTATTTTTTTCTTTCACCTAAAAATGTAGCTGCTTGTACACGAACATTAGCATACGGCGAAGACAGACCGGTTTACACTTGTTTGGCGATCTTATAAGAACGCTGAAAACAACAGATACAAGATGAAAAGTAGCCTAGCAAGCTGTGCCGCACAGTTCACAGACAGACGGAGACGTAAACAACAACGAGACATAGAAGTACAAATTGACAACTTTACAGAACGTGACACTGATAGTGCATTTAGGAAATGCTTGATGTATACAATAAAAATGATAAATTATCGCACATGTTTTTGATATGCAACTCGCACGTTCCAAAAATCGGGGTATATTGATATTTTTCCGATATATCGTGCAGCCCTAGTTCCTAATAATCAAAAATAATCATCCGAACCCAAACCATCAACAAGCAACTGAAAGTAAACTTGTTTCCCATCAGATCCATACGTCTCCTATTTTATGACAATTAAAATAACTATACCTCATAAAAATGACTGTCCTGTTGTGTGTATACTATACTTCTTTTTACTTGTTTTTTTTAAATATGCTTTGATTACTTTATTTTATTGAATTAAGTTTATGGCATTCATTATGTCGTTGAATATCATCTTGGAAATCAACGTCAAATTTTCAATCATACTATCGTAAAAAAAAAAAATCCCTTTAACTTTAAAAGAAAACGACAAGATGCTGTGACGAGTCAGCTGTAAAAACGCTTCATATGAATTAATAACAAAAAAGCAGAATGAAATGCATTTAAAGAACCAGAGAGGAAAACAGCGGGAGAGGGAGAGGTGGTGCATCTTGGGAGACGCTGACCTCTGCGGGTCAAGAGGTGATCAGCAACATTCATCAAACATGCGGCGGATGATAAATGAGCAGCCGGACAGCGTCTCTCTGAAGAATTCAACCAGGTTGAGATGTCAGAAGTCTTTACGGAGGCCGAACACGACCACTGGCATCCAGATGCTCCGTGTTTATGACAAAGACAAACATTGGAATTCCTGCGTGGACGAGGCTGGCACACTGGCACTCACCGCCACCACAGTCACACATTACATCACTTCATTGAGTCACCACCGGAGCCGGGGTCAGATCCAGAGTTCACTTTAAAACTCTTTTTTTTCCTGGTCAATACGTCTGATTAAAACTCAACCAAAGCTGAAAAAAACAAACAGGCCCTGAAGATATCTGTGGAACAGCAAACTCAGGAGGAGCCGCGACTCATTTGGAAGAAAAAAAGAAACAACAAAGAAGCGATTGAGTCGCAGACTCTCCATTTGGCACAAACTAATCTGTAAACACGGAGTCCCAGGGTTCGGTCCAACAGTTGCTCTCTGAGGCAGCACGGCATATCCCGGCATTGTTTCCATGCACCCGGACAAGTCGGCCATCTTTGTTTGTCACAAGAGAAACACAACAACAACAACAACAACAAATAATTATTGATTAATAGCTAAAGTGACCATTTTATGGTCCTGATACCGATACCTAGGCTTTGAGTATCAGCTGATACCTAATGATGTATCGATGAAGCTTCATGAAACGTCATATTCTTCAGAGGACAGTAGGGGGCGCCCTCCGCTCAAAAATGATGTGAGGCTTCAATAGAATATCTTTTCAAATAAATAGATTATAGAGCAAATAGTGACATCTAGTGGACTCGGGAGATAATGACACTGTTTCATGAAGCTTCATGAAACAGTGTCAAATTCTTTAGAGGACAGTAGGGGGCGCCCTCAGCTTAAAAATGATGTGAGGTTTCAATAGAATAGCTTTTCAAATCAATAGATTATAGAGCAAAGAGTGACATCTAGTGGACTCGGGAGATAATGACACTGTTTCATGAAGCTTCATCGACACATCACTATCAATACCGATCTGATACAAGAGTTAAAATATTAACTTTCTTCCCTATTATGAAATAAAACTGCTGATACTTTTATTAAAAAGCCAAAATTACTATTAGATTATTATTATTATTATTATTAGAATAAAATGTTGGTATTTATTCAAATAAAGTGTTTAATGTTTACCAGCAGTTAGTTAAAATCTATTAGTAAATAAAGTTAAATTGTAAACTAAAAAAAAAAAAGAAATAGTGTGAAGTAGACAAGTTGGTGAAACAAAATACTGAGACAATTTGTAACAAAGTACAAACAACCCTGCAAGTGTCAAGATTATTAAGTTTTATTCGCAATTATAGTTTTTAAATTGCTCGGATGGGACGCATGGATCGCAGCTTTTACACTCATATCTAATGGTACTCGACTGGTTTCAGGTTAGCGATGTAAAAAAGAAATAAATCTGGTATTTAAATATTGTTTGTAACATTTTTTACTTTATTTAAGAGGTGAAACACAAAACCTTGGGCTCACTTTGACTCAACATTCCCTAGGTCAGAGAAAGAGAGATCGATGATATGCACACAGAAAAATAAGAAACCAAATTGTGTTGATAGAAATTGTCGGATTTATTTATGAAATGCTGACAATCCGACGTCAGACATGGGTTCACATCAAGACATAAATCGTTGTTCGGCTGATTCTTATGAATAAACAATTGAGACAAACATTTATATAATAGAAGTTACTTGAGGTTAAACCTATGAAACAAAGAAACTTGTTTTTCTATCAGGAAAAAAAATCTTCCCTGTTTAGGATTATTGAAAAAAATCCCATCGAGACACATCTACTCTGTGAAACTAATCCTGCTGAGCCAGCACTTTACAATTTAATACCAATAACACATCCTGAATCTGAGGCTATGTTTTGTCGCACTGGCATTAACTTGATTGGATTTAACATCTTAAAACATGCAACATTCTTTGAAAATAAACATAAAATATTGTTTGTTTTTACTAATAAAGCAACAGGCAAGAGATAGTGGATAAACAACGTTGTATTATGAACATTTTTAAAGCCAAATATGGAGTTTTTAAATAGTTGCTTAATCTGTAGTTTGTACCCAAAGATCACAAAAGACAAAAAAAGAAATAAAAACAAATACAAAGCCTTCAATGTATCAGATAATCTTCTTATATTTGTTTTTAATTTTTTGCTCAACCATCTCTATTCCTTGTCTATTTTTTTTGCATTCAATCACAAAATAAAAGCTGTGTTTACAGAGATAGAGATCAATGTTTCCTGAAAACAGCGTGCCAAACTAAAGTCCATCGCCCACATGATCACCAGCCTAAAGGGTTCCGAGTATCAAAATCTTTAGTTAGCATCAAAACTGTTGCACGAGAGAAAAGATGGTGTCAATTTTTAAGCAACTTTACCCGGAAAATATTTTTGCTATCTATCACAGACAGCATACGTCTATATAAAAGTGCTGTTACTTTTAAAATGCATTATGGTTGTAGCACAAGAAGATAATCGAACGTAGAACACATTTGGATCCTACTTTTATTATTGAAAAGTACTTCATATTCTGATGGTCATGAGCAGCAAAGCCCAGTTATTCTCACCAGATCTACAATTGCAAAATAGGGCGTCACCATACAGGTCAAAACACCAAAAAAAGAGGCAACAGATTTTAATAAGAACAGACCACCAACCTGTTTTTTAAAAAGGACATGAATCTAAATCGCCATCTCATAATATTTTAGACGAACAAATAATCTTGCCAGGATGAATCAATCCGTAACAACCACACATTCGTCCACTTACTCGCTGCTTCACTGATGCACATCTGCTTCGCGTTCGTGACTAAATCACCATAAAACTGTGAAAACACAACAAGCTGATCAAACACAGCACATTAAATCATAACCGAACACTTGTGTTGTTGGACTGGGAGATGAATGGAGAGAGTGGTTAGCATGGTAGCATCTCAGGAATGGACACGTTCCAAACTCTTCTTTTCATTGAAGACCGAGGTAGATACTTGATGTCATCTGTAGATGGCGTAGAGCCATGGGAGGTAGACTCACACCTGGAACTGGTTACTATTTGGCAAGTTGTATTCTATCGAAACTAAATTAGCATTTCTAATGAGACTCACTCCATCATAAGTAAGTAGGTTAGTTTTATTTGTGTTTTTATGAATAGCTGTGAAAGTAAGAACCAGAATTTTAAAATGGATCCTGAAAGAAATTGGCAGCCAAGAGCTTTAAGAATCGGAAGGAATGTAAGTTCTTCTACTAGAGCAGCTCAGAATTCTCGCTGCAGTTTTAAATCAACTGCAGACAAGACAGATCCTTCTTGCTTAGACACCAAAATAAACTGTTAATTAAGTAATTCAACTGTTAATTAACAGTCTAAACGAGAAGACACAAACACATGGATTATAAGCTCGATATCATGCTGTGACAACATTTTCCTAGTTCGGAGATTTTCCTCAGTTTTTCTTTGGAATTGTTCTGACAGACTGGTCCCTTTTCTTAGCTGATAAAATGAATCATAAGATCCTAACCTCATAAATAAGGCAAGAAAACGTTCCACCAAGTAACAGTGATTCAAACTGTGAAGTAAAAACCATGTCACATGACGATATTTTTGATATTTTCATCCAATAATGCCAAACTTTTGCAAAAAAAAGTCCATATCAAGTACAAGTACTGTACATATCAGGAAAACAGAGAAAAGGCATTGAATGACAAGGTTTGGCCTGTACTCTATATTTTAACTAAATGTATCCATCCATCTGCTGCTTATTCCAGGTGAATTAAGGGGTTTTGCATTTTGGCTCAGCTCTTTTTCCACTATAACAGACCAATAAGGTCGCACTGATCAGTCCGTCTGTTCATCTTCTCCCTCACTCGTGAACCAGACCCTCTTATACTTGACCTCCTCCACCCGAGGAAGGGTCTCTCCCTCCGACATGTGTGTGACATTCCACTGACCCAGGTCTTCGATTCAGAGCAGCTGGTTCAAATCCCGGAAACTTCACACAGTGAGCGATGGATGTTCTGGCCTGAGGGGCCGAGAACAACACCACGACATCGGCAAGAAGCAGTGATTCATGAAACAGAATCTTCGATACAGAGCAGCTCAGTCATCATTTGAAAGGAATTTGACCTATTAAAGGAAATAAGGACCAGAATCAGACACCGGTCTAGTCGCTCCTAGGTCACCCTCCTCAGGACACCCCTATAAAACCACGATTGAATCCCTTATAACAGAGTATTGAAATTGAATGATCTCATTGTTAGGTAATACTTTTTTTAAAAGTTTTTTTTCCAGTTAAATGTCCGTGAAGTACAACAAGATACATTATCAATACATGTTCACACAGTTTTCTTTTCATCACAAAGTTCCTTACAAGTTCATATACTGCTTTTAGGAAATACTTTGCAATGAAAAATATTGAGAGAAAAAACCCTTCTCACTCAAACTGTAACAGAAAAGTTGAGCTAAATTGAGATGACATTTGCAAATATAGTAGTTTATTTCCTGTCATTTTAACGTGTTTTAACGCAACTAATTATTTGGATTTTAAATATTGACATTAGAAAATGATCTTAAGCTCTGCCCACTGAAAACACTCGCTTTTTCTGGAGATGAAATCTTGTTGACCATAACCACGCCCACTCTGCTGTGATTGGTCAACCTCCAAGGGACTCGTCGTATAAACAAAGCGGGGCGTGATTACAGCTGGAGCTCGTTCGCCCAGATTTCAGAGCAACTTTATAAAGTAATAAGTTGAAAACATGGTCATGATGAGGAACTTACTGTGTCTTGGAGAAGAACATTTACTACATGTGAGTCAAGAGAGTTGAGTTTTCACGTAAGTTGACGAAAAATCCACAAGTTCAATAAAACAGTGATAAAAGATTTCCATCATTTCAACGTCACTTTTGATCGTGATCTAAGATACATAAACCGGCGCTGAGTCAGCTGGAAATTCAACAGCCACCCATTACTAGTCCTCACCCATCCAAAACCAGAGGCATGCTCTGGAGATCATGTCATGTTGTTCTTAGCTCGACTTTAAACCCCAAAATTACCTCTGGCGCCATGATGGCGGCGTGACTTAAGGGCCCTTAAAACAATGTTTCAAAAAAAAATGTTTCAAATAATCGCTGCACAAGTTTGTTAATAATTTCAAACGAGATCCAAGTTCAGCGTCGCGACATGCCAGAAGTCCACGCCGATGCGAGCGCCACGGCAGAAACCCTCCCCGCAACATGGCGCCCGGGCCGCCCCATTCGAAATGCCTCCTGGAATCGAGTCAACACATTTCACACTCGCGGGGCACGGAAACAACACGCTCGGGGCTTTCACCTTCATTTAGATGAAAATAGACCTCCTCGGAGGATATAAAGCCATTTTTAACCCCCTCTCGCTACGAGCCGGGCCTCCCCCCTAATGTGCCCGGTCAATGGACTGTGGGTCTATTCAACTGCGGGCGGCCCACAGCGCCGCTATAAATAATGTAGGGCAGCTCACATGAAACCCTAATCACCATTGTGCTGTCACCCGACAGAGGAGATTGCTTGTTTAATTTACTGCACCACATCTGTCTCAGTTCTGCCCAATTTACTTCCTGGAATTCAACCCCGGCTACTTCTTCAGGTATTTATCCCCCGCCATCATATATGTTGCACTTGTTCCCCGGCGTACAAGAGTGTGATGGAACACAAAGAATAAAGTAAAAAAAAAACACAAAACAACGAAGGCGGGGTCGTCATTATTGGCCGTACACGACATTCTTCATGACATTACTATTCCATTAGCTGACATTAGCATATTCCAGTCACCTCTTTACGGAGGCTGTTGATCATCGATGACAGCCATATGCTGCCTGATGAACCGTTTGACTGAATTATTACTGGGACGAGGTGGTGGGGGGGGGAGAAAAAAAAGAGGGAAATCAAGAAAAATGGGAAATTGTATTTGGGTGAAATGAAGTTAGAAAGACAATCAGAGTATCTGTCATTATTGATGGTGTCTCCGTCTGAGGAGGCGTCATTTACCCCCCGTTACATCGTTGAGACGCCCGGAGCGAACCTGATACCATACAATTGAAGTTCTAATCAAAACGACGACGATAAATGTATTCTTATGGAAATTATTTAAAGGGATAGTTCACCCAAAAAATTACTCATATTCTACTCACCCTCATGTCGACTAAGTGTTGGGATTATTTTCAGAGGAATTTGGTTCTTTTTAGAGTTATAGACAAAAATGTTTGTTTATTTGAATGTAGCGACTGGAGCTCAGTTGTCTTCGTCTTCATCTTCGTCCAAAAAGACACTTAAAAACATCCAAATACCTCCATACTGCTCGTCTGTAACGTCCATCTTGGATTGAAGCTTCGACATTAAGAAATGTTCAGAAAAATCTTAAATAATAAGAAATTTAAAGCTTCTTTTTACCAGAAGATCCCAGTCCAGCAAAGTGTCCCGAAATCGTGCACTTCTGTATTTTGAGTGCACAAGTGCGTCTCGATAAGCAAAAATGAAGTGAATAATGAGCACTTATTTGGCCAGAAAATTGAGTGTGTATCGACGGACACTTTCCACCCTCAACGACTTCCATCTTAGTGACGTAGATGACGTTAAACTGAAGCTACGTCACTGACGACACGTCTTCAGAGCAGATACCGACGTAAATGTCTCGAGAAAACACTAATTTTACCACAAAACAACACAACAACAGTAATAACACAATGACACACAACTTAATAACTTGTTTCAATTGGATAAAAGTGTTGTCAAGTGTCAGTGATAGTGTTTCAACGACTGGTTGATCAGTGTTAAAAAGTAGTAGAAGAAGAAGCTGTCGAGTCATTTCCTGTGTATAGCAGCAGCAGAGTTTGATTTGAGACAGTACTACACTGTAAGTGTGTAGCAGCAGAGTTTGATTTGAGACAGTACTACACTGTTGAAAAGTACAGTGTACTGTAGAGCAGTGCACTTAGAGAAGTGCGCGATTTGAGACACAGCATTGCAACGTGTTTAAATGAGGAAGGACTTCCAGCAGTTGCTGATTGTCTGGGATATTGTACTAAAAACAATCATAAGATATACAGTAGAGGTATACAAGTTTTTTTCGGAAGAGTTTCTGATGTCGAGGCTTCAATCCAAGACGTTACAGACGAGCAGTACGGAGGTATTTGAATGTTTTTAAGTGTCTTTTTGGACGAAGATGAAGACGAAGACAACTGAGCTTCAGTCGCTACATTAAAATGAACAAACATTTTTGTCTATAACTCTAAAAAGAACAGATCACTCTGAAAATAATCCCAACACAAGTTGCTTCTTAGGTGGAGATAAAGTCTTTTTGTACAGAATTGTGTCTTTTGTCAGTTTCATACCGAGCACTTAATCATTGTTTTAAAAAAAAAGTGTTTCTTTCCAATAACAGAAAACAAGACGGTTTTAAATTAGATCTGGGCGATCATAAGATTGACATTAATGATCAAGGAAAGTTTCAATTCAATCTTTTAAGCCATCACTCTTACTCGATTGTTTGTTTTTCATCTTTTCGTAGCATCATCTGCTGAACCAACCCTTTAGAAACATTAGCTTTTTTTTGACTCCATCTTCATTTGCTTAAAGCCTTACAAGCGTTTCAAATAAACTGGTGTTAGCTTCCCTTCTGAACAGAATTTTTATATAGACTAGCGAAAACCTGCTGAAAAGTATTGTGCTGGGTCCATATTTATTAGTTAATAATATATCAAATATGTCCAATTTTTATGAAATTTAATCCATGTTGAATCCATGTTAAATAACTTTGATTTCCAGAGTTTTATGGCTTAATTGTAAAAGTATTAATTATACTTTTTTAATCAACCTTTGTAATGAATATGTTATGTATGTATTCTGTAGTGTTCAAACCTGATTTACCCAAGTAACGTCGACTAGTAGAATTCATAGATAAATGGCCTGGACTGTTTGCCCAATATTATTACTTTACACTTGTCTTTTCTATACAATTCATTAACTTTATGCAGTTATCATCATATCTATCATATCTATTATCAAAGAAAAATATGCATTGTGGTAAAAAATATAGTTGTTTTTATTTTATTATTATTATCATTAAAGTGATCAATCACCCAAAATGTAATATTCACTCATTTTCTACTCATCCTCATGTCAACTAAGATTTTGGATTATTTTGAGAGTAATTTGTTCTTTATAGAGTTAAAGACAATATTTTTTGTTCATTTTAATGTAGCGACTGGAGCTCAGTTGTCTTCGTCTTCGTCCGAAAAGACACTTAAAAACATCCAAATACCTTCATACTGCTCGTCTGTAACGTACCTCTTGTGTTGAGCTCATGTCGTTACATTAAAATGAACAAACAATTTTGTCTATAACTCTGCAAACAAACAGATTACTCTGCAAATAATCCCAACCCTTTGAATTTTAGGTGAATTATCACTTGAATATACTCATTGTTTAGAAGACAAATAAATAATTGTAATTCTATAAATGTTCTGGTTCAGAAGTTTATGGGTTAAACATCAGAGAAATCATCACTAAAATTATTATTTGCTTTTTTTTCCCCTCAAATTTCACCTAAACACTAACATAAAGGACATTTTGTCTCTTCCGGGGGCCGACAGGATTCACAAAAATGGTATAAAAAGCATCATGGGTGACAGATTTTGTGTCGTCCTGAGCCTCCTCCTTCTTAAAAAACACGAGAATCCACTCACCTAAAGGCTCAGTGGTGCAATATTTGGATGACGCTGATGCGATGTGACGGTTCTTCAGCGAGTCTCGCTGCATTACGTTGACGGCCCGGGAGAGACAGAAAAAAGCCCGGTGACTCACCGTCCTCGCAAGACTAGGTGGTTCCGGGGCCCAGAGAGCAAGAGAGAGAGAGTTTTCCAAGAGAGCCGAACCACAAACACTTACAGGAGTGAAAGTAGTAGCGGCGCGACTGGCATCATCTCTTGTTCGAGGATCATTATCTCTCGGGCGAGATGTTCTCTGAGCTGATAAATGTACTCGTGCAAACACAGCTAATGTGAAAGCAGCTGCAGACGCGAGCAGCTGTGGGTTGTTCACCGTCGACGGCCAAATCCTGGCACCGAGAAGCACGATAGACAGGATTTGTTCCACTAAACGTCACAGTCCGAGATGCTTCTGGACTCTGTCGCTCCCCCCCGAAAAAAAAACGGGCACAAAAGAGTCACAAGTCAAGCACCGACAAAACCCAGGAGGGTCTGTCGAGTGTCTTCAGTAGAAAAGGTGAGCTGCAGAGTTACAGCTGGATTAGAGATAATCTTTGTCATCTGGAAACAAACGTGAGATAATCTTCTCTTTCACAACCGTTGTTGTGAGTCGTAAACTTATATCGTCGAGGATTAGGACGTAAATAAAGCTTCCAGCTGATTATTCGAGCTTAGAAAATACTTTTCTCCTTATGGTTGACGTTTTTTTTGTGTAGATTGTTGTGTTGTCGACCGTGTGTAGTACACATGTGATAAAAGCCGATTATTATACACAAGCTATTGGACAAAACAATGTAAATGATTGTGTTTGGAACTCGAAGTACGCTGTGAAGTTTATTTACGTAATTGCTCATGTATTTTAAAGACCCGTTCTGTCGGATTAAAATGATTGTTTCCTCCAGTATTGTCGTACATTTTCTGATTGTAAACAAAACAAAATAAAAGGCTCTTTTTCAGTTTCTTGCTTTATCATCTTGTAACGTTTAAAAATACATTGAATAAACGTTGAAACATTGTCAGGCAACATTAATATCTGACATTGAAACAACATTAAAAGTGTTTGCTATGGTCAACATTGAAACAATGTAGGATTTCTAACCAATTCTAACAGTGTATCAACATTCTGTCCCAAATTCTGTCCAAATTCCCACAATCTATTCGCCTCGTCTTTCAGTAAATCAACAATAAATAACTAGTTTACTCAACACCAACCAAAAATAACCAAATCTGACTAATAATCAACATTGAAACAATGTTGGATTTCTAACCAATTCTAACAGTGTATCAACATTCCGTCCCAAATTCTGTCCAACTGAGCTCTGTCCCAACTGGCCTCAAGTGTCCAAAAATCCCACCACAAATGTCCTGTTCCTTGTCATCTATTCACCTCCTCTTGAATCAATGTTGATCTTTCAACGATGAAATGGTTACAGTAAATCAACAATGAATCACTAGTTGACTCAACACCAACCAAAACTAACCAAATCTGACTAATAATCAACATTTAATCAATTTGTAATGTTTACTAATGGTGACCCTCACGCGGGGCACCAAAACAGTAGTGGAAAAACATTATTAAAATAATAAACTACTACACAAATCGTGTAAAAATAAATCAAATTTGAAAGTGTTATTATAGCAACCATATTTACTGATTTCCGCAAGTATTTCTAGATGCACTTGTCTTAAATAATTCTCTGTTCTGAGCAGCGGTGCCATCATCCCGAGACGCATGAGCGACAACAACGACCCGATTATGACGGCAACAGCAGGGTTACGTTGGCAGCTTGTCTACCAAATGTGGCTTTAAGAGGAATATTAACATCTCATCTCTCAGCTGAAGAGAGAAACCAACAGGATTAAAAAGACGCCGGCAGAAGAAGTGATGGAGTAAAAGTATAGCTTGCAGCTGGGGGAGGGAAGAAGGGGGTGCCGGGGTGTCGGGGGGGTAAGGGGGGTGCCAATCCAATTTCCAGCAACAGCGCGAGGATATGTCATCAGTCAAAGTTAATGACAGAATCCCCGGGAAAATGACGGGAAATAGACGGGAGATGATTCATTAGGAAAGTAGAGGACGGAGGTGTGTCGCAGCAAAGGTGCACTCAGGAAAATAAATATATACACAGGCCATCATTTGTACATTTAGAAGGTGGCAGCTCGAATCAGCAGTGGGCTCTCACACTCCAGTGATAATATTACCCTCTTAGCACACACACACACACACACACACACACACACACACACTTGAGTGGAGAGCCATCAGCAGGAATGAAGAGGTCGGCCCCGGCAGACTCGCTAACTGGCCCCGTGGACTCGGAGCCGTGGATGTACTCAGTGGAAGCAATTGATACCATTGTTTTATGAAGAGAAGGGTGGAGAGGGATTAAGAGCCCAACAATGGGGCCCTTTCACTGGAAATGTCAGCCGTCACACAGCGGGGACTGTCGGGCCGGGGCAGGCGCTTTTCGTAAAAAGCCAAGATACAAAAAAGACTGAAAAACTGTGAAAGTGCTGTTGAAAAACTCATATCGACTAAGGGTTTTGATTATTTTAAGAGAAATCAGGGGTTTTTTTAGAGTTAAAGACAAAAATGTTTGTTCATTTTACTGCAGCAACTGGAGCTCAGTTGTCTTCGTCTTCATCTTCGTCCAAAAAGACACTTAAAAACATCAAAATACCTCCATATACTGCTTGACTGTAACATCCATCTTGAATTGAAGCTCCACATGAGAAGAATTATTCATAGAAACACTTAAATTAATCTATATTTTAAATCTGTTTGTAGTGGAAGTTCTCAGTCTCTCAGTGAAAAGCTTGCCCTGACACTTTCAATATGTTTGAATGAGGAAGTTATAGACAAAAATGTTTGTTCATTTTAATGTAGCGACTGGTGCTCAGTTGTCTTCGTCTTCATCTTCGTCCAAAAACTACTGCTCGTCTGTAATGTCCCGCTTTCACTTTAAGTTTGTTCTGGGAAAACCCTAAATAAGTCTGTTTATTTAAGTATGTTTGTAACAGAATGTATCAGTGTATCCGGTCCTGCTTCAAATCTTTCCTCATTAGGACACATTGTAAGTGTGAGGGGCCCAAGATTTAGGCTGCTAGCTAGCAGCGTTAGCTACAACCAAGCTTAAAATACAGACTTGTTTAACTTTTGGCGGAACAATTCCTAATGTCGAGGCTTCAATCCAAAATGGACGTTACAGTCGAGCAGTATGGAGGTATTTGGATGTTTTTAAGTATTTTTTAAACATTTTTGTCTTTAAGGGTAAATATCGGAAAAAAAGCCTTTCCAGAGTACGCAAAGCCTACTGTATACACTGGAAGCGACCACGATATTTACCTGGAGTACTTCTAGTTTATAGACCTTGTGTTCTTTAAACAACTGCCTAAACCAAGTGTAAAATATAGACTTATTTAATTCTTCATGAACAATTCTTCTCATGTCGAGGCTTCAATCCAAGATGGACGTTACAGACGAGCAGTATGGAGGTATTTGGATGTTTTTAAGTGTCTTTTTGGACGAAGATGAAGACGAAGACAACTGAGCTCCAGTCGCTACATTAAAATGAACAAACTTTTTTGTCTATAACTCTAAATAGAACAGATTACTCTGAAAATAATATCAACATTAGTCGACATGAGGGCGAGTAGAAATGAGTGAATCTTCGTAAAACTATCACTTTAAAATAAAAAAAATTTTGCTGAGAACCCAAACAAAGATTTTTTAAACCAAAACCATTAATATAAATTAATTTCCTTCTATAATTATAGAGTGTACTATTCACAATACTCCAGTTTGAGAACTGAAACAAAAAAGGTGTATTTTTAGCCAACGACAGGACTAGTTTCAATAAAGGATACGATCTATCAGATGAAAATGAGTTTTCGTGGGGGCTTTAGTTTAACCTATTTAGGGATAAATGAAGATAAAAGTGTCCCGGTTCCTCCGGCAAATTAACCTAAAATATCGCCTGCCGACGACTCCTTGGAGACTCTCCGCCACGAGGCTACACAACAGAGACAAAGTTTTCTTTCCTCCCACGAGTGCTTTGATAACCTCGCCGGCCTTCAACCTCCCGTTAAAAACCCCGCTGCGAGGGATGGAGGTGAATATAAAAAAGGGGGTCGCGGTGCCCTGCAGCTTTAAGGCTGCGATGAAACCATGTTACGCCGGCGTTTTTGACCTAATTGCTCCCTCGCTCTCCCGACACGAACACTGCGAGCCGTGCACTCTGACACGTAGAGATTATTTAATACCATCAAAGCTGGAGAAAAAAAAGTGGAATAAAAGGGTTTGTACTGGTGAGAGAGGAGTTAACCCTCGCAGCACAAGGGGGATCAGTATGCGAGAGCATGGCCGGACCGACTGCTGCCGGCAGATGTGAAGAGGAGCTTCTACACCCCGACATCACAGACTTCTTTGCCCCCTCCCAGAATATATAAAAAAGGGAAAAATCCCACTCAGCTTCACTGGTATCAGCTCCCGCCTTTCTTCTCCTCCGTCTTTTTTTCCCACACTCGGCCCAGTCCCTGAGGCGAGGACTGCGTCATTGGGCGCCACAGCCAAACCACTGAAATATAGCGATCTATTTCTACGCTCTGACGGAGGAAACAGCCTTTTTTACATGAAGCTATAGGATCCTCTTGTCGGGGGAACATCTGCCCCTCTGGACCAGTGTCGGGGGGCTCGGCACACTTAAATAAAGTTAGTGAGTTGTGTGGAAGCAAAAAGAGATGAAAACGCAATTTACAAATTTGGTATCATGAATATAGAAAAACTGTAGGAAACTAATGTGCTGATGGAAGTGTATATGTGTGACTCTATCGTATCTTCAGTGTGTGTTTGTACAAAACTATTTTCATTGAAATACTGACTTTAGAAAATGATCCTGAAAACACTTTTTTTTTTCTGGAGATTAAATCTTGTTGACCATAATCACACCCACTCTGCTGTGATTGGTCAAATATTGAGGTTTGTCATCGTGCGTAATCAATCCCGGAAGTCTCCACCTCCAAGGGACTTGTTGTATAAACAAAGCGGGCGTGATTACAGCTGGCTGGAGGAGGAGTGAAGCCATTATTACGTCATAATGGACTCTCGTAACCTCTCGTTCGCCCAGATTTCAGAGCAACTTTATAAAGTAATAAGTTGAAAACATGGTCATGATGAGGAACTTACTGTGTCTTGGAGAGAAAGAACATTTACTACATGTCAGTTTGATCATTAGTTGACCTTTCACAGTATTAATAAAGAACTATAATAATAATCAAATTCTCTGCGGTGGCATTTTTTTGTAAACCTCCTAAATACTGCCAGAAACAAGTTCTTAGCACCATATCTCATGACAAATAAATGACTACATCAATGGCCTTTTATTGATAGTGGTTGATTGTATTACTCATGTCCCTGACCTGACAAACTAATCAATGCGATATTTCCCTTTCGTTTATTTCCGCCGACATGGTCGTAGAAAAATATCACTTATAAGTTTCGGGACTTGCATCGGTTTCCCGCGAAACTGAGCGACATCAGAAAGGAGCCGCCGGCGCGTCGTGATATCACCTAATCAATAATAAATCCACCTCCTTGTACACGCCCACGTAACACTTTATAATAGACGCTAACAACTTAGCTCGTTAGCATACGGTGAAGACGGACGGGTTTACACTTGTTTGGAAGTTCACGATCTTATAAGAAAACAACTGAGACGAGATGAAAAGTTCTTACGATATGTTGCTTTAACAAAGGAGGTTGAAAGAGACGAGTGACTGGATCACTAGTGTTTGACTAGATCGTAAGTTAGTATTACTTCTGTGTAGATACTGAGCTAAGTCAGTGCGCCGGCAAGACGCGTCGCCATAGCAACCGAGCCTAACAAGCTGCGCCGCACAGTTCACGGACAGACGGAGACGTAAACAACAACGAGACATAGAAGTACAAATTGACAACTTTACAGAACGTGACACTGATTGGTCGAAGTTAAAGAAATGCTTGATTTATACAATAAAAAATTATAAATTATCGCACATGTTTTCGATGCATATCGCACATGCCAATACCGCAATATCGATATTTTCCCGATGTATCAGGCAGCGCTAATCTTTATTAATATTTTTTTACAACCATACCAATGACATGTCTCATAACCCACTAGAATAATGTTTACAATATTGCACAACCATGTAACGCCATGTTTCTAACTAATAAGCAGCAACTTTTAGACAAAATTTCAGAAATCTGCTTCAGTTTTTTCTTCGTGAAAACGTCTTATTTGTGCATCAGTTGAACTAGAAGAGAGTGAATCCAGGAGAAAACCAGCAGCATTATGTAACCATAATCTCTGACTGATGTCATTGTAGCACTAATTCTTTCAGCGATTATTGCTCTTCATAGTTAGTAAAAAATGTTGCACCATCTTTTTTTACATTTCATTCCCCGCCAACTTTATAATTGTCTAATGGCTCGTGACCACATTTCCCCGGCTTCCAGTAAACAGTTGAACTATCTGCATCGGAAACACATTGTGTAACCGTAGACGGGCCAGAAATCGCTTTTAGTCGCAGACACACGATATTAAACTCCATTTTAATCACGTGAGAAAGAGAATGAGTCGTTCGGTGGCAAAAACATGGCAAGAATGTCCTCCCACATATCTGTGGAATGACGTCGCGCAAAGAAACACACTGGAAACAGATTATTACCATCTCTACTATCATCCCCTTTTTCATCGTTTATCTGAAATCATCACTCGTTCCGTAGGACGGGGAGGATGAAATACAAAACACCGTCAACGCCGGGAGCCACTGACTCACTGTTCTGTGGGTTTTTTTAAGGACAAAGAAGATGCACATTTTCCAGAGTCATCCACATCTGATTCGAACATGTGCCGAGGAAGAAGTAGGACACGGAAGCGAGCACACGCATGCATGACCACACATGGGTTCTCACAATCTAGTGGATATAATCCGAGGAAAAGTATACACATGTTGTATATTTACGGCTCTTTAATTGAAAATAATAGTGAATAAATAGCTTTTTTTTTACGATTACAATCCGGACATCTGACACCATCTACTTCCTGGTATTAAACTGTGAAAACTTGATGACGTAAATGCTCATATACTTTATAAATACACACAGATATTCCTTATAGATAAAGACCAGGTTAACAATCTATGATCACACAACAATTTTTCTGTGAATCATACCCAGAAATGAGGCGACAAAAACACTTTCCCTCTTCGTGTCACACGGTCTCATGAGCACTTCCACAGAAAAGGGCATCACGTCTCGCAAAAAAAAAACAAAAAAAAAACCCACTGGCAAAGCCTTTTTAAACAAGCCCTCATTAACTGCCTGGTATTGTAAATAAACCTCAACAAATCATTCAACGGATGCATAATCACGCCACTAAAAGCCAGAACGTTTATAGGAAGTAGTTGTTAAAGCCTTCAATTGGGCTTAACAGACTCCAGACTATAATCTGTGGTTTTAACAAGACAACATTTTTATGAGATAACACCACAGGTTTGCTGCGCCTGCAGGGTATGGCAGTCAAATCAAATGTTGTTCTTCGCAGTACTTCTGGCACCGACGCACACTGAAGCTTCACTTTTTTGTTTCACACCTTACACACCAACACGGTGCTTCCGAAGTTTTTATTTTTTAAATCACATCTGTTAGTTTGCGTTTATTAGCTTGTGTAGTTCAGTGTTTTGTGCAGGAGGCTGCACCCTGGACTGAGGGCGATTCACCAAGATTGGTACATGTTAGAGACAAGACATATAATCATATTAGTTGGCATTGAGGTGTTTTTAATGGTGCAACTTTCCTGCATGACGTCCATTTTGTAACCTCCTCGATCCCAGACAGACCTTTCAAATAATTCATGACGCGCCGCAGACATGTTCTTACTACTGTCAACATGACAATTGTGTACTTTATGGACGGAAATTTTGTACAGAGATATTAAAATGCGCTTTAATTGACGCAACATTACATTTGCATGGTTCAAACACAAATAACATTGTGTAATAAATGTCCCCAAAATTATATATTATTTAAAACAAATGTACTTAAAGCTGCGTACGCCATTTTTGTGTCTTCTTGGTAAATCACTTTTGTTCATTTTTTTTAGTGTAAGCAAACCAGCGTGTACTAGTAAACGCACATATTAAGATAAGAAGTACATGATAAGGATCAGTAAAATGATGAAGATAGAAAAAGTTGCTCAATAAATGAGAAAACAGACACGACACGATGTGTCGGCTGCTTCTTCTATTTGGTTAAAAACAACCAAAATATACAGAATATTGATAAGAATATAAATAAATAATATATATAAAGAACTCTTTCTGAATGTCTGCTTCCGGATCATGAATATTATTGAGTTACACTTAAATATATTTTGTTTTATTTCATTTTTAACAAGTACACATGATTTATTCATGTCATATTACATTAATATATCTTATTTTTTATTTAATTTATTGTACTTGTATTAATCCATTTATATTTCATTATTTTATTCTGTTTTTCCTCTTATTTATAATTTAAAACATGTCGTTTATGTTTAATATTAAATTAAATATATCTTCCACGTCATTACTAATAGATAAATAAATAAAATAAAGAGGTAAAACTATCAGGACTACACGACTATATAAAACTTACAAATATAATATAAACTTAAATGACAGGATTAATTGGAAATAAATAAAGATTTTTTGTTGTTATTTTTTTTACTGGTATAGAAAAACATGACGGCTTTTAAAATCCTTCGATATTTAGTACGACGTATAAAAACCCTAAAAATAATAAGAAAATAAACATAGGTACAGTAAATTGATGTACTTTAAATTTAGTAGTAAAATGTACTTTAGCAGTGTTAGCTTAAATGCTACATAAATAACAATAAAGCGTCAAAGTTATATTCAGATTTAATTCGGAATAAAAGCAAAACTAGTGTTTATTTAATAGCTTCACGTTGAAAAAGAACGTTATAAAAATAACAGTGATAAATAAAAGTGACAGTGAGCTCACATGTTGTCAGCTGTCACTCACACTTGATGCTCATACCTGGACCTGTTGGCTCCTCCTCCGGGTCCCTCCGGGTTCCTGCTCCGGGAAGTCCCGCTTCTGCTGCCCCCCCGACGGATAGAAAAAAAAAAAGTTCCCCCCTTTTCCGCCCTCCGTATGATCCAGTCCGAGGGGTCCCCACCTTCGAGCGCCGGGTGGAAGTGTGCTTGTGTTGCCCGGGAAAGAGGCGCAAAGGGCGGCGAGACGAGTTGATCAGTGACGGAGAAGTTTGTCTTCGTGAACCCGGAGTCACGTGGTCCCGCGGCCCCGCCCCTTTGTCCTTATATGGGGTCAGACGAGGCGGTGACACGAGACGTTTCCAGGAGAATTCACTTTAATCCTATTTATGTCATTTATTATTTCGGTAAAAATAGAAAAACGTTTATCTATTGAACTGTTTTAATTGTTGTTGTTATTATTTTTGAAAATATATGACCATTAAAAACCTCAAGTCGTCCTCAAGTCGACTGATCCTTGTCTGCAGTGGTCAGTACCTAGGCTAGGAATACAACGCTTTCAAATCCTGAGATTATACTCCACAATTTTCCATTCTATTAAAGTAGTAATGTGTTGTTTTGATGTGTGACTCTATTGTATCATCAGTTTGTGTTTGAACAAAACTCTCTTTTCATTGAAATATTGACATTAGAAAATTATCTTAAGTGAAAAATTGTTTTTCTGGAGATAGAATCTTGTTTACCATAACCACACCCACACTGCTGTGATAGGTCAAACATCGTGGTTTGTCAATGCCCGTCATCAATCCTAAAAGTCTCCACTTCCAAGGGACTCGTTGTATAAACAACAACAATAAGTGAAGCCATTATTAGGTCATAATGGACTCTCGTAACCTCTCGTTCGCCTAGATTTCAGAGCAACTTTATAAAGTAATGAGTTGAAAACATGGTCATGATGAGGGACTCCAACTCTCCTGACTCACATATTTAAAAAGGTACTTTCAAGTAGTAATGTGTCGATGAAGCTTCATGAAACAGTTTCATTATCTCCTGAGTCCACTAGATGTCACTCTTTGCTCTATAATCCATTGCTTTGAAAAGATTCTATTGAAACCTCACGTCATTTTCAAGATGAGGGCGCCCCCTACTGTCCTCTGAAGAATTTGACACTGTTTCATGAAGCTTCATCGATACAGAGACTAAAGTAATAATGAGAATATTAAACAACTCAATAACAAAAAATTGCACACACATTTGTAATCTTTATTAACATTATTGATGTTAAATACCATGAAAAATAACACCTATAGTAACACATACATGTTAAACAAAGCAGCCGAGGTTAAGTAACAATCCATACTCTTGAAAACTACTGCAACATTTAGAGATTTTTAGAGATTAAACAAAGCTCTTGGCCTGTGCCAATAATCCCACGTCAATACCTGCATTGTGTCGAAGGGGATATAACGTTACTATAGAAAGTCACAAAAAAAGAACTTTGGGGGATTTTGGATTTCACTGAAATATGCATCCATCGCATCAAATTTTAATCAATCCCTTTTTGCATTGCGTGACTCTGCCTCTGTGTCCTACTGCAAAATCCATTAAAGCCTCTGCAAGTCTCCCATCAGGCTTAGCTGCAGCCTCGTGTCCCTATTGGACGACAGGTTAAATGGACCTTCTATGGAGTTCACAGAGAAACATGAGACGCTAACAAACGAAGTTTAACTCCATTGTTTTTTAAAAGAAACATGTTATTCTCGTAATAAACCTTGTGTAGTTGGGAAAACTAATGTGTGCTTGAAGATGTTAATATTAATATTATAATGGTTGTGGTTCTATATTCTGAATAAAGATCTAATTTTAAATTAGCTTCTCAACAGTGGATGGTTGACATTGATGATGTGTCGATGAAGCTTCATGAAGCAGTGTCATATATTCTTCAGTAGGGGGCGCCCTCAGCCTAAAAATGATGTGAGGTTTCAATAGAATCATTTTTCAAAGCAATATATTATAGAGCAAAGAGTGACATCTAGTGGACTCAGGAAATAATGACCCTGTTTCATGAAGCTTTATCGACACATCACAAGCAAATTGACACTCATATTAGTACAAAAACTAGCTTCAACCTTAAGGTGTTATTACAATAGTGATGTGTCGACGAAGCTTCATGAAACAGTGTCATATTCTTCAGAGGACAGTAGGGGGCGCCCTCAGCTTAAAAATGATGTGAGGTTTAAATAGAATAGATTTTCAAAGCAGTAGATTATAGAGTAAAGAGTGACATCTAGTGGACTCACAAGACAAAAAGAACAGTTCAAATTTTTTTAATAGTACCTGGCAAAGATACTATTAAAAAAATTAACCATAAAATGAAGAGCTGCATGAAGGTTGTAGCGAAAAGCTTTAAAAGAAACATGAAGTAGCGTCTGCTTTCACGTCGATTGATAAACAGTTGAAGACCACAGCTATGAGGTTAGCTACTGTACGTAATCAGAAATAACACAATTTTGGATCATGGAAGACGCTTTGTTGATTTGATCGTACGCTAAATTTCAATCTTTAGTTGACAACTCATTGAATTCAGAAATGTTTATTTTCAAAGTCAAAGTGCAGGGATGTCAGATGTCGTTAATCATTCAAACATAACTGTCATATCAGAAGATAAATATACAGTAAAGACCAACCAACCAGATCCTAACAAAATACCTGCAGTATGTAAAAGAGGCTTTTGGAAGTTCAACCTGGCCATGATCAGTGTAATTTCGTGCATGTATCGGACGAAGACCGGGCTGGTTCCTGAGCCAATATTCAGTATCAAACCAACTTTACTATATCACAAAAGAAACGTACATCATTTTACATGAAACTGGAGGCAAATAAACACACAAAATAATCATTTTTTGCTATTATTAGCTTATATTTTTATGTTTTATTATCAGTATTTTTCATGTAGACAGAAACGATTTATCGCAATCATGAACATTAACCTGCTAACTATACAATTATTTAATGAAATGTGTTATATTTTAGTTATTTTATTTTATTTTTATTTATGTTTAAATCATGTTTTCTTCCGAAGACATCAACCTTGATTCCTGATAGTGAAACTCATTATTTTAGTGCATTCTTGAACTAACACTTTTTTCACAATTTTGTCAGCAGCTACATCAAAAAAGTCCTGCTGTTCATGTTTTATTAAAACTTCTTTGATTTCTGATGATACGCTGTATTTTATAGTGAAATCGTTCCCTTGGAGGAGGCATGCCCTTCTTCAGTGCTTTCCCTAGTATTTCTCTCCCTCTTCATTTTCCCACTAATCTTTGACCTACTTTCCCGTCCCCGAAGGTCACCACACATCACCCCTTAAAAAAAACATATTTATTGTGGTCACCGTGAAATAATATGTGACCCACATTTTTTCTCTCCGCCATGATTTATCACGTGCACTTATCAGTGTGCGCAGGTGTGTTTGCTGTGCACATAGAGAAGTGCATGTGATTCAAGTGTGTGCCAAGTCATGCCTTCTGAGATATATTTTCACACCCCGGAAAGCAAAGGTCGAAGGCAGGTGGTACCTGTCCCGGGTGATCGTGCAAAAAGCTCCACCAGCGAACACACTTTTACTTTTCTGAGTTGTTCTTTTTTCATCTTGTATTGACGCAGCGACGGAGAAAGACACGGCCGCCTCATCCACCTTGTTTCCTTTGGGGCTTTGCATACAAAGCTGTGAGTGGCATTAAGCTGCGTCACTTGTCACACCAGCAAAGGAAAGGAATGAAGTGCTGGAGGGAAGAGTCGTGACGTGGCCCACTAAAGACACGCATGTACCCACCAAGTCTTTTTCTGACGTAACAGCACTTCGTCGGGATCACTGGGATTAACGGGAACTCATTTAAATAGCAGTATTCCAAATGATACAACGATTGTGTTTCCTCCACATATCTCTACTCTGGCTGGCGTTGCCTCGGGGTTCCATCTCCGCATCTCCCAGCTGCATCCTCTTACTTGTAGCCAGGCTTACGCTGGAAGTTAGTGGGGTTGAATTTTAATGGCCTCGCTCGACCGGCGCTCTATTTGTAGGTACAGATATAGCCGGCGTTTTGACATGCAGCGTACAGCTGTAGGGATATGTCATACACGGCGAGAGACACGGGAGACACATTCCTATGAAAGCTTTAGATAGACTCCCCCCCCCCCCCCCGAATGCAACGAGCTCTTCCAGCCTGTCAAGCATGTGTTTTGTTTGACGTATGCATTACTTCTGCGGCAGAAAAAACGCCGGACACGCAGAAAGAATCAGCGATTCGGTGACAAGAGGAATCCGACGAAGCATTCGGACGATTCTGGCTCTTAAGACTAAGAAAACACAAAGCCGAGTGAGAGAAATGTTTTGACATTGGTTTATCCTCTACGTTTGGTGATGATTGACAGGTGGATTCTGACTGTGGTTTCTACGATGAGAGCCAGAATTGTAAAAAGGCTTCCAAGAACTAAGTGTAATGTTCTTAAATAAAGCTGTAAACTGTATGAGACAATTGACAATTGATGGAGAAATTTCCAAACTAAAGGCAATGCATCAGCAAATGCTTCTTTTTTTTTAACTGGTAAAATAATGCAATGTTTTTTCAGTATGTAAACAATGTTGCATTTATGGGCTTCTTCTGTCTGTAGGATTAAGAGATGGTCATACTCCTGGTTTACTTGTGGCCTTAATTTAAAGTGATAGTTCACCCAAAATTCACCCATTTTCTACTCACCCTCATGTCGACTAAGTGTTGGGATTATTTTCAGAGTAATGTGTTCTTTTTAGAGTTATAGACAAAAATGTTTGTTCATTTTAATGTAGCGACTGGAGCTCAGTTGTCTTCGTCTTCATCTTCGTCCAAAAAAACATTTAAAAACATCCAAATACCTCCATGTAACGTCACTCTTGAAGCATCAAGATTAGAAATTGAACCGGAAAATCGTAAACAAGTCTATATTTTAAGTTTGTTTGTAGCATAACAGTGTTTTCTGTCTGTGTAGGTATGTTGGCCTAGCAGCGTCCGCTAAAAACAATCTTAAAATATAGACTTTTCAAAGTTTTAAGGATTTATTCCTCTTATTGAGACTTCAATCCAAGAGGGACGTTACAGTTGAGCAGTATGGAGGTATTTGGAAGTTTTAAAGTGTATTTTTGGACCAAGACGAAGAAGTTGAGCTCCAGTCGCTACATTAAAATGAACAAATATTTTTGCCTATAACCCTAAAAAAAAAAGCGATTACTCCCAACTCTTAGTCAACATGGGGGTGAGAAAATTAGTAAAAAAAAATTGTAGGAAAAACAGCTTTTAAATCCAATAAAATATTCAGGAGAAGTACACAGTGATGTAGAACAGGAACGATTACAAAACTGTAAACTCTTAACTTCTCTGTGTATTTACAGAAAACCAAAGTGGTGTACCACAGAAATTAAATTGAGCCTTTGAAAAAAGTCAACGCTCCACAAGTCCATGTATATCGGCGACTCCCCCATTAAAAATCCATGTCCCAGATTGTCATTGTCACACAGGATGTAGTCGAGCGTTTCTCGACTTTCACTTTACGATCCCAGCATAGCAGGTGCTGGGTTTCCACCTCAGAATGTCGAGTAACTATTTACTGTCCGGCGTGAAAGCCCCGGCGTTGCTTTCAAAGGCTTGTAACATTATCCAGCTCGATCAATGCTTTCAACCCCCCGCGAGAGGCCACATACCACATGTCGTAGCGCCGCTCGGACAAACAGAGGAGGCAGTACGGTCTGGGGGCCCCTCCTCTGAGCGGGGTGTCACCCACGCACAGCATAAATATCGTCTCCGATATCTGTTGGACGGCGTACAGTGGGGAGTCTCCTTCATCGGAGCGACCTCCAGACATTAGAAAAACCCTCCAGCTCGTCTTAAGATAAAGGAAACGTCTGGTAGCTGCAGAGAAGGTTGCCAAGGATCGGCGGTCTATCGCCATCCGCAGAGCCCTTTGACTTTTTAATTCCCCGAGTCTGCCGCTGCCTGTAGAAACCACATATTTATTTGGAACTCCCAGCAGCCGACCATTCATCACGCTGCAACCCCCTTTATTAGCTTGTCATCTGTAGTCAGGAGTAATGGGGAAACCGTCAAAACCGCCGCTCAACCAACCGCCTTGCGACGAGACTGGAGGCTGCTGGGAGTTGATGGAACGAAGGAGACTTTTGGATTTAGAGGAGAAAAAAAACTTGACGTTGGCTGACGGTACCACACGTAACTGCCAGAGCGTCTGGGCATGCGTGGGTTTCGAGCGAACAAAGGCCGCCATCGTCAGGAGAGAATAGGTTTCACGTAGTGCAACGGTTGCTTCAGTTAGTTTAACTAGTGACTCGGTGAGAATTTGACCTACTTTCCCCTATTCTACAAAAAAAGTTTTTTTTAAGGAACGTTGCCTTCATTTTAAGGCGTGTCCAGAATCTAGTTCCAAATAGTTTCTAAATTCACCCACTGACTACTTTGATCGGAGGTAGTGCGATGAATAAGTAAAAAGGTTGAGCGATTCAATATTTACAGGTTTTAGCATCATTATTTTTCGGAGACTACTTTTGCAAAAGAAGATCTGTACTTTGCATAATTAATGAGGCCTCGATTGGAGCCAGCAGAGTTGAATATTCCAGTACGATAAGTAGGGCATCGTTGAATATCGTTCGCACAAGTCGGAATTATGTCGTGATTTGATTGCGTGTATTGTAACGTTCAACTACAGTGAGAACAAAAACATCTATAATGCTCTTACTAGAAACAAAACTGGATTTCTAGTTGAAAATTTTGTCTGTAACTAGTCTTCTGTTCTTGGTTCAATTCAAGAAAAGTCTTCTCTAGCCTTGGTGATGTCCTGGTTTTTGTCTTAGTTGGTCTTGACTACGAGTTCACAACATTCCGGAAGGCTCTGTTTTACTAAATTAATAAGTCCCTTACACTGAGAATCTTATTGAGGGCAACTTTACGAGATGAAAGTAACACCGTTTCTTTAGTATTGTGAATGTAACGGTGTATACGTGGCTGCGGTGATTATAGCCTGAAGGACCTGATTTTTAATTGACTTACCTTGTAAAGTAAATAAGACACATTTTTCAATGACATTTAAAGTACTTTATTTCTCATGTTGACATATCGGACTGAAATCCTGTGTCTGAATCGCATACTTCCCTTACTTAGTGAGCGTACTAACTAGTAACTAATTCTCCACAGATAGTATGTCTCAAATCAAACTCTGCTGCTACACACTAGCAGGAAATTATGCGACATCTTTTTCTTCTACTACTATTTAAAGATGATTTCAACCAGCTGTAGGAACACTATCGCCACCTGCTGGAAGGACTTTTTGTATGGATCAAGAAATATGAGAAACTAAATATTCTCTTCCGGTATCAGGACCGAAGATGTGTCATCGGCCTACTGCTGCTGAAAATACACCTGTAAGTATATGCATATATATATATATATACTGTATATATTGTAACTTCCGTTTACAACGACAACCTCACTAAGGTGGAGCCGTTTAGGGTAGAAAGTGTCCATCAATTCATACTCAGTTTTGTGGGTGTTTTAGTGACAATCTAGTGTGTATGGAGCACTACATTTCACATACTAAGAATTGAGACACACATATACAGTAGAAATACTAAGTTTAAGTACGCAAGTATGCGATTTGAGACACAGCTCAAGTCTCATGTGTGAATATTGAAGCAACTGAACTGTCTTTGTGAGAGTTAAACACCAAATCCCTTATTTTAGAACCACACACAATCTTGGTAAACCATTGGCAATCCATGGGTCAGCCACCCACCCAGAGTTGATCAGGCCCCCTATGTACATTGAGCGTCGACAGGGCTGTGTTCAACTGATGATGATGAATGGTATGAAAAACTGTTAAAAAAAACTTTATTGATTCTTCTTTTAACTGAGAGAAGATTGTGATATTTTTTCATAAACCTGTGTTTGGAAAAACTCGACTCTTTGCTTGTTTTTTTTATCGACAATCACTGAGAATGGGTCGTATCCAAGTGAGTGTGATTGATCTGGCATTACCTTCATGGAAACAGGCAGCACTCGGTGAGAAGCAAACATGCAGACGGCACGTACACACACACCCTCCTCCCGCCACACACACACTCACAAACCCTTTTAAATCTCTCCTCAACATCACCTGCAAGAGAGAAAACCCATTATACCGTTTAATTTTTCTTGTTCTCCTTTTTTTTCCCCTCCTGGCCCAAAAAAAAAAAAAAAAGATGATTTTTCAAACCTCTGACAGTCGAGCTTTTTGGAGGATTTAGTCCATCTGAAAACATGTGGTAAGCCTCGTGGAATGTTTCAAATGGGTCCCAGATGTGGGCTCCCGACAGTTTTTAACCCCTTCTTTCTCTCCCTTGATTTGCAGATATTTGCCAGAAGTCTGAGCAGTATCAAAAAACTTCAAGTCAGGCCTCTTTATTGTCACGTTTGGTTACTTTCAAAGCATTAAGACCCACTGAACTGTAGGTTAATTTCATTTGCCATGAAGCTAAGAAACTCCTCTCATGCTGCATTAACCCAGAATAAAAGACGAATGTGCACTTCTGTTGCCAGACGATACGACGTCTGCAGACATGGCACAGTTAAGCAAATGAAACCACTTGCAAACAGCTTAAGTATAATACGGGGGAAACAGCGGATCAACATCGTGGCTTATTTACAAATAGGAAGTCTGAATTTACAAGCAGGGTTGTGTGACGTCGGGAGGAAATACTTCATTTGGCTTCAATTCTGAATCGAGAAAATGTTTCAGGCAGTGGCATCACTTCTCTGTCGTTGGTGGTATATGAGGTTATGAGGATTAGAAAGACAACAACATCTTCATGGTGGCCCCTGAGGGACGGACATAATAATACAAGGGTATTAAACAAAAGCCTTAGTATTGTTTAATTTTTTACCAATTTTGGTTTGGATTCAATTTTAAAATGAGTCAAATCAGATCATATACTATTAAAACTTTGAGTTATTATGTTTCGAATTGAACAAATAGTAATAAAACCCATCAAATCTGTCGACTCAATTTGTTCAAAACTTGCCATACATGTTTAGCAAAAGTGAAAATATATCAAGACTTCAACATTTTACCCGAAAATGTCATTATTATTGTCTAAAAGTTTGAAACTAACTATTATTATTGACCTCTTTCTACCCGTCTGCTGCTGGATCATGAATATTGTTTAACTATAAATGATCTATTACTTATTTCTTATTAAGTATTCATTATTTATTCATATTTCATTTTATTGAAATGTCTCCTATTTTATTTTAATTTATTGTGTTTCATTTTATTTATCTACGTTCTTTATATTTGCCCTTTGTTCTTTTATTTGCCCTTTATTCTTGTTTTTAGGAAACTATCGTCTGCTGTGAACTGGAAACCCAATTTCCAGAGGGATTAATAAAGTCTTTCTAATCTGTTTTTATTTCATTTGTTTTATTTCGTCTTTATTACTTTATATTTTGTGCCAGTGTTGTAAGTTTTCTGATTCTTTGCAAACAATTAAATTGCACGATATAACACAAATATGGTCACAAAGTATTTTACCTGCAATATCAAATTGAAATATATTTACACACACACAAGTATCTCAGACATTCAGAATTTCACGAACCAATAAGAGGATGAGTTGAACAAGGCTTGTGAAGGCTATTGCTAGAATTTGTACCTGCAAAAAAAACACATTGTTCCAAAGAAGGGATAAGGAAATACTTGAATAATAGATTAAATACTTACATTTTTTTTTAAATAAAATGACGCTCAAATACTGAAGCTACGTCACTGACGACACGTCTTCGGAGCAGATACTGACGTAAATGTCTCGAGAAAACAATCATTTTACCACAAAAACAACACAACAACAGCAGAAACACAATGAAACACAACTTAATAACTTGTTTCAATTGTAGAAAAGTGTTGTCAAGTGTCAGTGATAGTGTTTCAACGACTGGTTGATCAGTGTTAAAAAGTAGTAGAAGAAGAAGCTGTCGAGTCATTTCCTGTTAGTGTGTAGCAGCAGAGTTTGATTTCAGACAGTACTACACTGTTGAAATATGCACACTGTCTTACAGTGTACTGTAAAGCAGTGCACATAGAGAAGTGCATGATTTGAGACACAGGAGTGTGACATTACCTGAGACGCCCCCCAAGAGAGGGAGGAGGGAGAACAGGAAATAAACACCAAAATAAAAAAATAAATAACTATTTTAAAGACCCGTCGAGTGGATCCTGCGTTCGAGGACGAATGACTCCGGGCGGACAGCTGAGGATAAATTAAGGAGCGATTTTAAATCAGGGACATGTGGCCTTTAAAATAACTCCAGCAACAGTCGAGCCAAGAGAGTGATCTGATGAAAAGACGGGTGTCTTAACAACAGCTATGTTTTCAAACGACAGAGGAGGGACCGGTGCCAAGACCACAAATTTGTCATAGATTCGATCATCATTTTTTATTTAACTGTTCCAAAAACAAGAGTATTGTTGGCACGTGGTGGAGCGTCAGTGGGTTTGATATCCTTCTTTCACACTTTCGTCCAACCCCTCCGACAGCAACTCCTTCTAGCACCTCGCCGTGAGTCCCATTATGGACAATGGTAGCCGACAGAAAGGGTGCGAGAGGCAACAGCCAGAATTGCTTTTTTTACATGGAGGGTCCGGACGTCACTTCTGCTGCAAGTGGCTGAACGAGGGAGCGACAGGGGTAAAAAAAAAAAGAGAGCGGGAATAGTTTAGCGTGAGGCTGTTAGCTGGATACCCAAGGCCATATGAGGCCAAAGCAGGCTGGGAAAGATTGTTAGTGCTTTAAGCTTCCACGTGTGAACGCACCACAAACCCTTCGACTATTTTTTATTCTCTCCCCCGACTGTGTCCCCGAGGAAAGAGCAGCTTTAAGAAGAAGCCAAAACAACTGCAGGAGGAAGTGAAGCCTCTTCATTCTCTCGGCTGCTGCTATCCTTACATAGTTTTAAAATAGCCAGTGTCTTTAGGGTGCTATGAAAAAATGAATGGAAATATGCAGTAAAATGTCGTGAAAACATGTGACTTTATTGTGTCTCCTTTATTTCAATGCTATATAAAGGTGGGTTTTGAACTAGCAACCTTAGTTAGCATCTTTTAACAGTTACATAGTTCTAAAATAACCAGTGTCTTTAGGGTCCTCTGGAAAAATGAATGGAAATATGCAGTAAAATGTCGTGAAAGCACTTGACTTTATTGTGCCTTCTTTATTTTAAATGCTATACAAAGGTGAGTTTTGAGCTAGCAACCTTAGTTAGCCTCTTTTAACAGTTACATAGTTCTAAAATAACCAGTGTCTTTAGGGTCCTCTGGAAAAATGAATGGAAATATGCAGTAAAATGTCGTGAAAGCACTTGACTTTATTGTGCCTTCTTTATTTTAAATGCTATACAAAGGTGAGTTTTGAGCTAGCGACCTTAGTTAGCCTCTTTTAACAGTTACATAGTTCTAATATAACCAGTGTCTTTAGGGTCCTCTGGAAAAATGAATGGAAATATGCAGTAAAATGTCGTGAAAGCACTTGACTTTATTGTGCCTTCTTTATTTTAAATGCTATACAAAGGTGGGTTTTGAACTAGCAACCTCAGTTAGCCTCTTTTAACAGTAACATAGTTCTAAAATAGTCAGTGTCTTTTGGGTACTATAAATAAATGAATGGAAATATGCAGAAAAATGTCCTTAAAACACGTGACTTTATTGTGTCTTCCTTATTTAAAATGCTATACAAAGATGGGTTTTGAGCTAGCAACCTTGGTTAGCCTGTTAAAGTCTCTTTTAACGGTTAGATAGTTCTAAAATAGCCAGTGTCTTTAGGGTCCCAAAAAAAAAAATGGAAATATGCAGAAAAATGTCATGAAAACATGTGATTTTATTGTTTCTTCTTTATTTTAAATGCTATACAAAGGTACGTTTTGAGCTAGCAACCTTAGTTAGCCTCTTTCAACAGTTATATAGTCCAAACTGGCCATTGTCTTCAAGGTCCTTTGAGAAAATGAATGGAAATATGCAGTAAAATGTCGTGAAAACACGTGACTTTATTGTGTCTCCTTTATTTCAATGCTATATAAAGGTGGGTTTTGAACTAGCAACCTTAGTTAGCCTCTTTTAACAGTTACATAGTTCTAATATAACCAGTGTCTTTAGGGTGCTATGAAAAAATGAATGGAAATATGCAGTAAAATGTCGTGAAAGCACTTGACTTTATTGTGCCTTCTTTATTTTAAATGCTATACAAAGGTGGGTTTTGAGCTAGCAACCTTAGTTAGCCTCTTTTAACAGTTACATAGTTCTAATATAACCAGTGTCTTTAGGGTCCTCTGGAAAAATGAATGGAAATATGCAGTAAAATGTCGTGAAAGCACTTGACTTTATTGTGCCTTCTTTATTTTAAATGCTATACAAAGGTGGGTTTTGAACTAGCAACCTTAGTTAGCCTCTTTTAACAGTTACATAGTTCTAATATAACCAGTGTCTTTAGGGTCCTCTGGAAAAATGAATGGAAATATGCAGTAAAATGTCGTGAAAGCACTTGACTTTATTGTGCCTTCTTTATTTTAAATGCTATACAAAGGTGGGTTTTGAACTAGCAACCTTAGTTAGCCTCTTTTAACAGTTACATAGTTCTAAAATAGCCAGTGTCTTTTGGGTACTATAAATAAATGATTGGAAATATGCAGAAAAATGTCCTTAAAACACGTGACTTTATTGTGTCTTCGTTATTTAAAATGCTATACAAAGATGGGTTTTGAGCTAGCAACCTTGGTTAGCCTGTTAAAAGCCTCATTTAACGGTTACATTGTTCTAGAATAACCAGTGTCTTTAGGGTCCTATGAAAAAATGAATGGAAATATGCAGAAAAATGTTCTTAATACACGTGACTTTATTGTGTCTTCTTTATTTTAAATGCTACACAAAGGTAGGTTTTGAGCTAGCAACCTTGGTTAGCCTGTTAAAGTCTCTTTTAACGGTTAGATAGTTCTAAAATAGCCAGTGTCTTTAGGGTCCCATAAAAAAATAAATGGAAATATGCAGAAAAATGTCATGAAAACATGTGATTTTATTGTGTCTTCTTTATTTTAAATGCTATACAAAGGTAAGTTTTGAGCTAGCAACCTTAGTTAGCCTCTTTCAACAGTTATATAGTCCAAACTGGCCATTGTCTTCAAGGTCCTTTGAAAAAATGAATGGAAATATGCAGTAAAATGTCATGAAAACACGTGACTTTATTGTGTCTCCTTTATTTCAATGCTATATAAAGGTGGGTTTTGAACTAGCAACCTTAGTTAGCCTCTTTTAACAGTTACATAGTTCTAATATAACCAGTGTCTTTAGGGTTCTCTGGAAAAATGAATGGAAATATGCAGTAAAATGTCGTGAAAGCACTTGACTTTATTGTGCCTTCTTTATTTTAAATGCTATACAAAGGTGGGTTTTGAGCTAGCAACCTTAGTTAGCCTCTTTTAAAAGTTACATAGTTCTAAAATAGCCAGTGTCTTTTGGGTACTATAAATAAATGAATGGAAATATGCAGAAAAATGTCCTTAAAACACGTGACTTTATTGTGTCTTCCTTATTTAAAATGCTATACAAAGATGGGTTTTGAGCTAGCAACCTTGGTTAGCCTGTTAAAAGCCTCATTTAATGGTTACATTGTTCTAGAATAACCAGTGTCTTTAGGGTCCTATGAAAAAATGAATGGAAATATGCAGAAAAATGTTCTTAATACACGTGACTTTATTGTGTCTTCTTTATTTTAAATGCTACACAGAGGTAGGTTTTGAGCTAGCAACCTTGGTTAGCCTGTTAAAGTCTCTTTTAACGGTTACATAGTTCTAAAATAGCCAGTGTCTTTAGGGTCCTATGAAAAAATGAATGGAAATATGCAGAAAAATGTCATGAAAACAAGTGATTTTATTGTGTCTTCTTTATTTTAAATGCTATACAAAGGTAAGTTTTGAGCTAGCAACCTTAGTTAGCCTCTTTCAACAGTTACATAGTCCAAACTGGCCATTGTCTTCAAGGTCCTTTGAAAAAATGAATGGAAATATGCAGAAAAATGTCGTAAAAACCTGTGACTTTGTGTGTCTCCTTTATTCCAATGCTATACAAAGGTGGGTTTTGAACTAGCAACCTAAGTTAGCCTCTTTTAACAGTTACATATTTCTAAAATAGCCAGCGTCTTTAGGGTCCTTTGAAAAAAATGAATGGAAATATGCAGAAAAATGTCCTTCAAACATATGACTCTTCTTTATTTGAATGCTATACAAAGGTAGGTTTTGAGCTAGCAACCTTAGTTAGCCTGTTAAAAGCCACTTTCAATAACCGAGTCATTGTGCTCGTTCTCTATTGTAGATGTATTCACACCAGATCCTTCTACACAGATCACGTCCGTGCACATCTAAACGCGTGGCAGTACAATTCCTTCCCAGAGAATCCACATATATCTGCGTCTCCATCTCGAAATCATATTTTTGGCTCCGAGCGAGGCATGGGAAAATATGCAAACAAGTTTTATTGTTGTGTATTTGGTTAACTAAATCAAAAACCAGAGTCAGATATCTTCCAAACCACATAAATCTGCAATATTGGAATTCCACAATGTATTTTCCTGTACCACATATTTGATGGTTTCTGGTTTTATTGTTTATTTTTGTTATTCATAAAAGCTGCTTTTTTTTTATTGACTCCGTGGTTTACGACGGTTCTGTTGCTTTATCTGAAGATCACGGGATGATTCACTCCTGTCAACGGCATGTTAATAAGATCCTGATGAAACGGTCGGATAGTAAAAGTCTGTATGATCTAGATCCGCATTATTTTACGTGTAAGCACGAACCAGATCTGCCACATGGAAGCGATAGTCAGTCATTGCTCTACTGTTTCGTCATTTATCACTTCTTTTTTTATAGAGATCGTTTGAGTGGGGGGTTGTAAAAAAAAGTCTTTGGGAAATGTTTAAAAAGTAACAACATGAAAGGGACAAAACATTTAATGTTAAAGTGACAATATGCAACTTTAAAAATGTTGTTTCTGGCGCCCCCTCATGTCAGAAAGACGCAACTGCGCCAAATATATCATTTGCATTTGTTCACAAAACTCTCTCAGTGCTTCATATGGAAACAAGAAAGGAAGAGATTATACCGCTGAATATTATTACTTTGTTGATATAAAACCTCAAAAAATAAACTAATATAACAACAAAAGGTCAAATAGTGAAGGCAATACATAAGAAATGTTCTAAAAAATTCAAAAAGAGTAAAAATAAACCAAACAAGGGTGTCATTGAAGTATAAATAGGTCAAAAGTCCCTGCATGGACCACCATTTTGAAAAATGTTTTGTTAAAAAGCATCAATAACGACACAAAAATATAAACACAACTGTTTTGTTTTTGTTTTCATTCTTCATAATCTGAACTCAATTACTCAATCTCTCTTGTTTATGTTAGTGAGCGCACAAGAAACGCCTCACAGGTGTGTCTCAGCTCACATTCTTTTTAGAGTAAAGACAAAACTGTTTGTTCATTTTAATGTAGCGACTCGAGCTCAGTTGTATTCATCTTAATCTTCGTCCAAAAATGGTTTAGAAACAACTAAGAAGCTCCGAGTCTCTCAGCTCCTGCTACAAGTTTATCTTAAAGGCAACTCATTGTAATTGTCTTTTGTCTTTTGCCAAATTAAATAATGCTACATTGACGACCACTCTTCCCTCCTGTGTTGCTAAGAAAAGCAGCAAAACATTCCCATAGGCAGAATGTAACCATTTGATTTGTGTTATCGCAAGGGGACAAGTTCTAGGACAAGACTATTTGTACCAGACCAAGACATACAGAGTCAAGACCAACCTTTTATTTCAATCAAGACTAAGACAGAGACGCCAAATATATACACAAAAACAGATATTGAATATATATTGAAGTCAATTTTGATGACATTCTATCAAAAGACTTCTGTGGAGTGAACTGAGACCAGGCAGGACCATGGAGATCACTTGGTCTTAAAGGGTAACTAATAACCCACTTTCCTGACTGACATGTTTCAAATGTTCTTTCTCTCCAAGACACAGTAAGTTCCTCATCATGACCGTGTTTTACACTTAGTACTTTATAAAGTTGCTCGGATATCTGGGCGAACGAGAGGTTACGAGAGTCCATTAATACGTAATAATCTGCCCCGCTTTGTTTATACAATGAGTCCCTTGGAGACTTCCTGAGTTTTAATGTTGCGTGGTGACAAATCTTAATACTTGACCAATCACAGCAGAGTGGGCTTGGTTATGGTCAACAAGATTTCATCTCCAGAAAGTGCTTTCAGTGGGCGGGGCTTAAGATCATTTCTCTAATGTCAATAGTTCAATGAAAAGCGAGTTGAGAACAGCAAGTGCGACGACCCAGAATGTTTTTCTCGCGCACAAGACAATGAACCTCCATCCACGAGGCTCCATTACTCGAGCCTCCCACTGCGTCCATTTCCCGATCGCGGCGAGACGCCGGGGTCTCCAGCATGTTCCCCTTCCCCGGCATCTCATCAGAGAATTGGGAGAGTATGTCCCTTTAATTAGACCGCCCGTGAAAATAATGGCGCATTAATGACATTTCTACGGGGGCCAATGAGCTGGAACAACAGAGGAACGAGTGAATCACAAATCAATTCCAACAAATGTAATTAAGGCTTAATTAGCCTCCAGGGTGTCGCCGGCTCGCCATGAAGGGGTTCGAAATGAGGAGGAAGAGCGAAAGAGAAAGGCGGGAAGTGAAAAAGGAAACAAGACAAAGTGAGAGGGGTGGGGGGGGAAGGAACCGGGGTCACGGGTCAAGAACGGCGAGTCCAAAACCAACCGTGGACGACGGTTATCGTACGACATCCCATACGTTTTGACGCCGATTGAAGCGACAGGAAATGATGCACACGTCTGCTCGAAGTGTGGCTTTTTTTCTTGGCACGTGCCGAAGTGGTTTTGAAAGTGGAGGGTTTGATTTAAACGCAACACTTCCAGCGTGGAGCCGCACAGCCAGCGCCGCACGCAGAAGTGCTAATTCTCTATAAAAACAGCGGCGTGTACGGTTAAGCCGGGCAACATTCTGCTGTTTAAGAGAGAGGGAAGAGGGAGAAAGAACAACAGAGGAAAAAATGCAAAAACCGCAGGGAAGCTTATAGAGGACTGGCCTGGTTCGCTGGATGCCAGATCACACAAACACACACTCTCACGCCAATAAATGAGCTTCATAAAACACAATTAAAACCCTGGGCACTAATTTAGTGGAAATAGCAGCCTGTAAAAAAAAAGAGTGCAGGGAGAAACGAGGCGGTGAAAAAAGAAAGTATGAACTCTCGAGCAGGACTTTTCTTCGTCTCCTCCTGATCACAGTGGATCCACTTGAACGCGACCAACGGTGAATAAGTAAAGAGCATGAAAAATGTATCTGCATGACAAAGATACATTTGATGTGAGGTTGTGTTTTTCCTCGTCGCTCTAGAGCAGACGACGTGGTCGAGACAGCTGTCGATTAATACGTGCAAACATGTCGCTGTCGTCCAGGGCTCAGTGTCGACAGGACTTCATACAAGTGCACCACAGTTAAAAGCATCGCAGCTGTAAATAACATGTGGCCGCCTGTTGACAGTTGATATGAGAGGAAACAGCAGTTACTGAGTCAAATTACATGAGTATGTTGTCAGGTTAAAGCTTCCCAAGGGGACAAACATCGCCATGGAGAGAGGTCTGGTTGTCACACCTGTAATTTACATGCCTGCCTGCCTACTTACCTTGCCTACCTGCCTGCCTGCCTGCCTGCCTACCTATGTACCTACCTACCTACCTACCTACCTGCCTAGGTACCTACCTGCCTGCCTGCCTGCCTGCCTACCTACCTACCTACCTACCTACCTACCTACCTACCTACCTACCTACCTACCTACCTACCTACCTGCCTACGTACCTGCCTGCCTGCCTGCCTGCCTGCCTACCTACCTACCTACCTACCTACATACGTACCTACCTGCCTTGTCTGCCTACCTGCCTGCCTACCTGTCTGCCTGCCTACTTACCTACCTGCCTTGTCTGCCTACGTACCTACCTGCCTTATCTGCCTACCTGCCTGCCTACCTGCCTTGTCTGCCTACCTGCCTGCCTGCCTACCTGCCTTGCCTGCCTGCCTACCTGCCTGCCTGCCTGCCTGCCTGCCTGCCTGCCTGCCTGCCAACCTGCCTTGTCTGTCTACCTGCCTGCCTGCCTACCTGCCTTGCCTGCCTACCTGCCTGCCTGCCTGCCTACCTGCCTGCCTACCTGTCTGCCTGCCTACTTACCTACCTGCCTTGTCTGCCTACCTGCCTGCCTGCCTACCTGCCTTGCCTGCCTGCCTACCTGCCTTGCCTGCCTACCTGCCTGCCTGCCAACCTGCCTTGTCTGTCTACCTGCCTGCCTGCCTACCTGCCTTGCCTGCCTACCTGCCTGCCTACCTGCCTGCCTACCTGTCTGCCTGCCTACTTACCTACCTGCCTTGTCTTCCTATGTACCTACCTGCCTTATCTGCCTACCTGCCTGCCTACCTGCCTTGTCTTCCTACGTACCTACCTGCCTTATCTGCCTACCTGCCTGCCTACCTGCCTTGTCTTCCTACGTACCTACCTGCCTTATCTGCCTACCTACCTACCTACCTGCCTACCTATCTACCTGCCTGCCTGCGGGTGTGAAAATTATCAGCATTTTAAGACGGTGTTTGTGACGGTCTTTGCCGGGTTATGATCTTACGAGTAGAATATGAGTAGGATATACTCAGTATATGAGTTAGTGTTGAATCACTGTCGTAATGTTTGTTCTTATACATGTTAAATGTTTCTTAACTACAGCTGTGATCACGCCCTGCTTTGTTTATACAACAAGTTCCTTGGAGGTGGAGACTTCCGGGATGGATGACGCGTGGTGACAAACCTCCATGCTTGACCAATCCAGGCAGAGTGGGTGTGGTTATGATCAACAAGATTTCATCTCCAGAAAGAGTTTTCAGTGGGCGGAGCTTAAGATCATTTTCTAATGTCAGTATTTCAATGAAAAGAGAGTTTTTTACAAACACACACTGATGATACAATAGAATCACACAACACATGCAAATACACACATTAGTAGCCGTTTAAGACAAACAAACCTGTCTCCTGGAAAACGACAACAAAACTCAAGCAGAGAATTAAAAGCGACGTTACATTACGACAACGATTGATATTTGTGTGGAATTACAATAGACGGTCATGTGACCAGTGAATCCTCTCTGCCTGGATACTTCATAAACCACCATTTAACTTCCCTTCCTGGTTAGTTTTACTGCCGAGTATCATCTGACCTTCATCACGCTCGACATCCTCTTTACGACTCGTCTTAATCTACAGCTTTAGATGATAATCATGTAGCATGAGGAGTCATAAAAATGACAAATATCACCCTAATATCAATAAAAAGCTCATATATTAGCCATAAGCACTCGGCACATAAAAGACATCATCAAGTCATGTGCCTCGATAAATTTAATATGCTAAAGACGTCCTGGTGCAGATGGGAAATGGAAGTAACGCCATGATCCTTGGATCTGATTCCTTGAAAACGGTCGATGCTGTTTCTCTTCAGTAACTTCATGAGAGTGAGGACGATCAATGGATCGGTACATGTTCAACAGAAGGTTTTCACCATGTGTCCCGGGTCAAAACCAAAACGGTCTGACGAGGTCGAACGGGGAAAACTGTTCTCAGATTCCAGGTCACATGCAGGAGGGTCAGTGACGCCAGATCCGAGGCAGGTTCGAGGGAGAAGACGAGGATCAGGATCAGGAGTTAAAACCCAGACAAGGAGTAAGATACGAGGCTTGAAAACAGGGTCAGAGTGAAGAACAGCTGAGACTGATGGACAGAAACACAATGTAGAATGATTCTTCGTAGACTCATGTCAAGACACAGGAAGTTCTACTCATGACATGCAAGGCATTATGGGTATTTAGTCTAATGCTATACCTCCTGCTTTTAGATAAAGGTTCAAATGTCAAAGTCTTCCTCTCCAAGACACAGTAAGTTCCTCATCATGACCATGTTTTCAACTTATTACTTTATAAAGCATCTCTGAAATCTGGGCGAACGAGAGGTTACGAGAGTCCATTATGACGTAATAATGGCTTCACTCCTCCTCCAGCCAGCTGTAATCACGCCCCGCATTGTTTATACAACGAGTCCCTTTGAGGTGGAGACTTACCGGATTTATGACACGTTGGAAGGAACCTCTTCCAGTCTCTACTACCACATGTGATCCGGGAGCATTAGCAGGTCCAACAGCTGCTCCAGTGGTTTTCTCTCCTGATATAATCCTTTTTTTTAACCTGATACGAAAGCAGTTTTCTCTAACATTTCTTTTTATGTTCATTTAAATCTTACTAAGGCTCAATAAATACTCACAAAAAAATGAAAAAAGTGGTGGCAAAAGTACTAAAACACAAACCTAAATAGTCATATTTTGTAGTGATGTAAGTAAGTAAGTAAGTAAGTAATATATATTTATATAGCGCTTTTCGAGACCAGGGTCACAAAGCGCTTTAACAATCAAAACAATACTCAAAACAGTACATACTTCAAAGATCAAGACAACACCGAGAACAACACAGGAGTTCGAGAAATTCAAGGAAAAGCCTGCACAAATAGAAACGTCTTAAGGTGTTTCTTAAAGGAGTCAGTAGACTCCATCAAGCGCAAAGAGAGAGGAAGATTGTTCCAAAGCTTAGGAGCAACAGCCTGAAAAGATTTCTCTCCTCTGGTCCTGAGCCGTGTGCGTGGAACCATAAGTAGATTCTGATCCACAGACCTCAGAGCCCGAGCTGGGGTGTAAGGCTGGATCAGATCAGTGATGTAAGGAGGAGCCTGACCATGAATAGCTCTGAAAGTAAGAACCAGAATTTTAAAGTTGATCCTGAAAGAAACTGGAAGCCAGTGAAGAGTTTTAAGGACCGGAGAAATGTGAGTTCTTCTACTAGAGCGGGTCAGAATTCTCGCTGCAGAGTTCTGAATCAACTGCAGGCGAGACAGCTCCTTCTTGTTAAGACATGAAAACAAACTGTTACAATAGTCCAGACGAGAAGAAACAAACGCATGGATTACAAGCTCCAGATCATGTTGTGACAGCATTTTCCTAAGTTTAGAGATTTTTCTCAGTTGAAGGAAACAGTTTCTGGTCAGTTTTCTACAGTGTTGAACAAGAGACATGTCTTTATCAAATACAACACCCAGGTTTCTCAGGCTCAGTTTGACAGACTGACCTAAGTCACCCAAGTACTGACTCAACCCTGGAATCGTATCATCAGGAGCAATCACCAGAGTTTCAGTTTTGACCACATTAAGCTGTAAAGTGTTTTCACTCAGCCATTGTTTGATTTCTAGCAAACAATTGACTAAGCTGTTCAGCCTTTGGGGCTCAGTTGGGTCAAAAGAGCAGTAGAGCTGGATGTCATCAGCAAAAATGTGATAAGAAACATCTGGAAATCTCTGAATGATTTTACCAAGGGGAATCAAGTACAGCAAAAACAATAAAGGACCCAGAACAGAACCTTGAGGGACTCCACACAACAGATCTGCCGATTCAGACCTCATTTGATTGGCAGATACACTAAAACTGCGCCCAGAAAGGTAAGATGAGAACCATTCTAACACAGACCCAGACAGTCCCACTTCATCCCTTAGTCTTCTCAGCAGGATCTGGTGATCAACTGTGTCAAAGGCTGACGACAGATCCAAGAGAACCAGAACAGTGAATTTACCAGAGTCAGCCGACATCATGATGTCACTGGACACTTTCAATAAAGCTGTCTCCGTAGAGTGATGTTTACGGAAGCCAGACTGAAACTTCTCATGGATGTCGCTCTGATCCAAGAACAAAGACAGCTGCTCGGACACCACCTTCTCCAAGATCTTGGACAAGAAAGGGAGCTTAGAAATAGGCCTGAAATTACTGAGGTCAGTTGGGTCTAAGCCTGGTTTTTTGAGCAGAGGTTCCACAATGGCATGTTTAAATGCATTGGGAAAAACCCCTGTGGAAAGGGAGAGGTTCACCATATTGGTAACCCAGGGGCCAATTACATCAAATACTTTGATAAAAAGCCTACAAGGAAGGACGTCATCTGAACAAGAGGATGGTTTCATCTTGTTCACTAGTGCTGAAATATCACCCAAAGATACAGCAGAGAAGGATGACCAAGAGGAGGAGAGGGGCTCAGAGACAGTAGGGGTTCCCAACAAAGGGGGAGAGATTTTCTCTTTGATCAATTTAATTTTGTCAATGAAAAATCTCAACAATGCATTGCTGTCAGCTTCACAGAAGACCGGCGTGATTTGAGGAGCAGGAGACACGAGAGAATTAATCGTGTCAAACAAAACTTTGGGGTTTTTCCTATTTGCTGCTACCAGTTTTCTGATGTAATCAGATCTAGCAGTTTCTACCATCTCATTGTAAGAAGTCAACAGATCCCTGAGGTGAAGTCTGTGCACCTCAAGTTTAGTAGACTTCCAGAGACGCTCAGTCTTTCGACAAAGTCTCCTCAGACTCAGGAGATCTTCATTTGTCCAAGGGCACCGTTTTTTCTGAATTTTCAAGTTCGATTTAACAGGTGCCACTTGATCTAGTATTTCAACACAATGATCAGTAAAACAGTGAATCAAACTGTCCACATCTGGACAGTCATCAAAGGAAAGACGGTCAAACATAGCAGAAAAACTGTCTGCAGTATCGGCTGAGATGACACGCCTCTGAGACCTAACTTTCAAAGGCTTAGGTTCAGGGATGAAGTCCAGGTTGAACAAGACAAGAGAATGATCACTCAGATGGACATCATGTACAGATACATTAGAAATGTTCAGGCCAAGAGTAAAAACTAGGTCTAAAATGTGGCCTTTTTGATGAGTGGGTTCAGAAACATGTTGCTCAAAATTAAAGGCTTCAGTTAAAGTTAAAAGTTCTTTAGCAGAACAAGATGTGACGTCATCAACATGAAGATTAAAGTCTCCAAGAATAAGAACAGATTCCATCTGAATAATGGAAGATAAGAAGTCACTAAAGTCTTTCAAGAACATCGCCGCAGGACCAGGCGGACGGTAGATTGACACACAATAGAAAGGTCTTGTAGAACCAACCAAGATCATCTGAGACTCAAAAGAAGTGAATTCCTGTGTCTGAATCACTTTGCAAGAACAACTCTCCCTAAAAACAGTAGCAAGACCTCCTCCACGACCAGAGAGGCGAGGCTTCCCCAGGACAGCGCTCCCTACTGGACAGAGTTCGTTCAGATGAATAAACTCTTCCTCTCTCTGCCAAGTCTCAGAAAGACATAATAAATCCAAATTAACTCTTGTGAAAAGATCATTAAGAATAAAGGATTTATTAGTAATGGAGCGAACATTAAGAAGTCCCACATTCAGCACCGATGACGTCACTGACGACGTCACTGACGACGCCGCGTCACTGACAGGCGCGCAGAGCGGGATCTTTTGAAGCGAACAGCGGTCACGTGGGTACCAGCTGTCACTGAAGTTCAACTCGGTTGTAAAAGTCGAATTAAAGAGAGGAAATGAAAAAATCTTACCACCTTTCGTTGAGGTCTGGACAGACGGCAGCGCTGATGTGTCGTCACACACAGTGAGAGGAATGTCGATCAAACAGTGAAGCTTCATGAAACAGTGTCATATTCTTCAGAGGACAGTAGGGGGCGCCCTCAGCTTAAAAATGATGTGAGGTTTCAATAGAATAGCTTTTCGAAGCAATAGATTATAGAGCAAAGACTGACATCTAGTGGACTCAGGAAATAATGACACTGTTTCATGAAGCTTCATCGACACATCACTAATATTTAGAGACTAATAAAGAATAAAATGATTAAACCTAAAATAAAATAGTTAGTTTCTACATCATCTTTCACTTGAGGGCCACATAAACGCAGTCTAAGGGCCACAGTATGTACTTTTTTGAATATTGTTTTGATTGTTTAAGCGCTTTGTGACCCTGGTCTCGAAAAGCGCTATATAAATAAATATTACTTACTTACTTACATGTGGCAGCACTGTATGTGTATCTTAATAACAAAAGCCTAAATATCATTCATTCAAATGATTATGATTATAGAATCTGTTCAAATCAAATTCAATATTTCTGTAATTTATATTTTTACGACAGACACGAGGAAGTACATGTGAGTAGAACTGCAGCGATATCAGTGAAATCAACTCTTTCTACTCGTCTTCTGTTCCGATCACGTATATTATTTAATCAAATTAAATGTATTTTACTTATCATTATTCAGTATTTATAGATTATTCGCATGGTAATGTCTCTATATATCTATTTGATTAATATTATTTTTTATCTTATTCTGTGACGTCACCACTTTTTTTTCTTTACAACCCGAGCAATATAAAAAAGAAATGAAAGGATAAAAAGGAAGAATTGTGTCTTTTATGTCGAGAGATCGGTCGACAACATAAGTTCAACCAAGGAAGGTTTGAAGGTAAATCTGAATTCACGCTGCATTCCTTTGACGAATGTTTCTTTATGTTATTGAATTGAATCAGTTTTATGTATAAAAGCAAGAAGAAAAAAAAAGGAAATTGACAATTTCAAAGGGTTTCACTGGTCGTAGACGTCTCTCTTATCTTTTTTTCAGGTTTCCTGTTTTTGCCCTATTTTCGTAGCTTCATGAGAACGAAGGGGAAATTTGCACAGACGTGTTTGAATCTTCTCTCTTTCGACGAGCTCGCTAGAAAAAAAAAAGAAAAGAAAGGTTTATTATGAACCGAGCTGCGTAGGCTGGTGTTTTCAGATCAAAGTCTTTCTCCAGCAGACTCTCTTGTTCGGGTTCAAAACTGGGTTATAAAAGCGTCTCACAGCAGGGGGGCCTTGACGAGAGAAATGACAGACAAACACTTATTAATTAGCTCCAGCTCATTAATCTAGATCAAGCCTCAAACGTTGGCCTCGAAGTGCAGGAGAGACCTGATCCACATGAGGCTGAGGAGGGAAAACCCCTTCTATCGATCCCCCCCGCAGGAAGAGAGAGTGTGAGTGCATTGTGAAGAAGGGCGATAGTAATCCTGCATCGATCCGGCTCCGGCGCTCCGAAGAAAAGGCTTCTCCTGAAGTGAGTGACGGAACATCTGCGCTCCGATTGAACATAATGTCAGCGTGTGATGCCGTCGATACTGTTTAGAAGCTCCATGTTTCAGGAGGTGCCGTTGATCTCTGTCCGGGATGTTACGTCCCATCTGTCGTCCTCCTTCCATGCTTCTTCTCTGAGGCCAGTGGAGGCCTTTTCGCTCCTTATAGTAGGTGCTGTCAATCACCCAAAACTGTTGTGCCGATTGGTCCTTCCTTTGGTCTCCATGGCGACGTCACCAGAATGTTCAGAACATAGAAAATACTTTTAAATTCATCTCCAAGACGCAGTAAGATCCTCATCATGACCATGTTTTCAACTCATTACTCGAGAAAGTTGCTCTGAAATCTGGGCGAACGAGAGGTTACGAGAGTCCATTATGATGTAATAATGGCTTCACTCCTCCTCCAGCCAGCTGCAATCACGCCCCGCTTTGTATATACTACGAGTCCCTTGGAGGTGGAGACTTCCGGGATTAATGACTTACCTCCATGTTTGACCAATCACAGCAAAATTGGGTGTGGTTATGTAAACAAGATTTCATCTACAGAAAAGCGTGTTTTTTAGTGGGCGGGGCTTAATGTGGTGTAACACATTTGTTTTCGGGCCTTTGGGTCACCTCGATCCAGAGACGACACAAGGGATACCACAAACACATTTTTTTGGGGGGCCTTTGGGTCACCTTTACCCAGAGATAATAGAAGGGATACCACAAACACATTTGTTTTCAGGCCTTCTGGTCACCTTGACCCAGAGATAACACAAGGGATACCACGAACACATTTTTTGGGGGGCCTTTGGGTCACCTTTACCCAGAGATAACACAAGGGATACCACGAACACATTTTTTGAGGGGCCTTTGGGTCACCTTTACCCAGAGATAACACAAGGGATACCACAAACACATTTTTGGGGGGGCCTTTGGGTCACCTTTACCCAGAGATAACACAAGGGATACCACGAACACATTTTTTGAGGGGCCTTTGGGTCACCTTTACCCAGAGATAACACAAGGGATACCACAAACACATTTTTTGAGGGGCCTTTGGGTCACCTTTACCCAGAGATAACACAAGGGATACCACAAACACATTTTTTGAGGGGCCTTTGGGTCCCCTTTACCCAGAGATAACACAAGGGATACCTCAAACACGTTTGTTTTCGGGCCTTCGGGTCACATTGACCCAGAGACCACACAAGGGACGCCCCTAATAGAGATGAGCCTCCTTCCTCTCTGGCACTGACTGGTCTTGTGTTTTTCTAACCTCTGCTCGTAACGTCAGAGCTGATTAGGTCGACTAGTCTAATACGGGTTAACCTGCGGTGATTTTTTTTGGAAGAGGCTATAAAAACAGTCAGAGATTATCACGCCGGCCGCGGAGCACTCGGGGGCAGAGGGGGCAGGACTCGCTGCCGGAGGTGGCCAGATGTGTCGGGAGCTCAGTGACGGCTCCCAGATTAAGGTCACGCTGTCCTGCTTGGATTAGCGCCAGCGCTACATGATGCTAATGGTTTGGCAGCGGCAGGCGGAACGAAGCCATAGGTACGAGAGCCGCAGATGTCGACACCGGAGCTCTAATGTTGGTGACCTGCCCCCGTGTGACTCTTGGCCTTTTTGTCCCGGATGAGCCACGAGTTTTCGGGGATTTGGGGGAATGACACGAAATACATTTGCAACCATTTTTTTTTTTTTAAAGGAAAGCCGAGACTGGATCTCAAACAACAAATAGTTCCATTATGTTCCTGGTTCTGAAGCTCCGTGTGTCAGAGCCGCGGTTCCTTCCTAAAACCATATGCTTCGGGTCACCTTGACCCTGAGATAACACAAGGGATACCACAAACACATTTCTTTTCGGGTCACCTTGACCCAGAGACAACACAAGGGATACCACAAACACATTTCTTTTCAGGCCTTCGGGTCACCTTGACCCTGAGATAACACAAGGGATTCCACGAACACATTTGTTTTCGGTTCACCTTGACCCAGAGACAACACAAGGGATACCACAAACACATTTCTTTTCAGGCCTTTGTGTAACCTTGACCCTGAGAAAACACAAGGGATACCACAAACACATTTGCTTTATGAGCCTTCGGCTCACCTTGACCCTGTGATAACACAAGGGATGCCACGAACACATTTGTTTTCGGGTCACCTCGACCCAGAGACAACACAAGATATACCAAAAACACATTTCTTTTCAGGCCTTCGGGTCACCTTGACCCTGAGATAACACAAGGGATACCACAAACACATTTGTTTTCGGGTCACCTTGACCCAGAGACAACACAAGGGATACCACAAACACATTTCTTTTCAGGCCTTCGGGTTACCTTGACCCTGAAATAACACAAGAGATACCACAAACACATTTCTTTTCAGGCCTTCGGGTCACCTTGACCCAGAGACAACACAAGGGATACCACAAACACATTTCTTTTCAGGCCTTCGGGTCACCTTGACCCAGAGATGACACAAGGGATACCACAAACACATTTGTTATCAGGCCTTTGGGCTACCTTGATCCAGAGACGACACAAGGGATACCACAAACACATTTTTCTCGGGCCTTCGGGTCACCTTGAACTAAATATAACAACATGGATACCGCAAACACATTTGTTTTCGGGTCACCTTGACCCAGAGACAACAAAAGGGATACCACAAACACATTTGTTTTATGAGCCTTTGGGTCACCTTGACCCTGAGATAACACAAGGGATACCACAAACACATTTGTTTTCGGGTCACCTTGACCCAGAGACAACACAAGGATACCACAAACACATTTCTTTTCAGGCCTTCGGGTCACCTTGATCCTGAGATAACACAAGGGATACCAAGAACACATTTGTTTTATGAGCCTTCAGGTCACCTTGACCCTGTGATAACACAAGGGATGCCACGAACACATTTGTTTTCGGGTCACCTTGACCCAGAGACAACACAAGGGATACCACAAACACATTTCTTTTCAGGCCTTCGGGTCACCTTGACCCAGAGATAACAAAAGGGATACCACAAACACATTTGTTTTTGGGCCTTGGGGTCACCTTGAACCAAATATAACAACATGGATACCGCAAACACATTTGTTTTCGGGCCACCTTGACCCAGAGACAACACAAGGGATACCATGAACACATTTGTTTTATGAGCCTTCGGGTCACCTTGACCCTGAGTTAACACAAGGGATACCCCGAACACATTTGTTTTCGGGTCACCTTGACCCAGAGACAACACAAGGGATACCACAAACACATTTCTTTTCAGGCCTTCGGGTCACCTTGACCCTGAGATAACACAAGAGATACCACAAACACATTTCTTTTCAGGCCTTCGGGTCACCTTGACCCAGAGACAACACAAGGGATACCACAAACACTTTTCTTTTCAGGCCTTCGGGTCACCTTGACCCAGAGATGACACAAGGGATACCACAAACACATTTGTTATCGGGCCTTTGGGCTACCTTGATCCAGAGACGACACAAGGGATACCACAAACACATTTTTCTCGGGCCTTCGGGTCACCTTGAACTAAATATAACAACATGGATACCGCAAACACATTTGTTTTCGGGTCACCTTGACCCAGAGATGACACAAGGGATACCACAAACACATTTGTTATCGGGCCTTTGGGCTACCTTGATCCAGAGACGACACAAGGGATACCACAAACACATTTTTCTCGGGCCTTCGGGTCACCTTGAACTAAATATAACAACATGGATACCGCAAACACATTTGTTTTCGGGTCACCTTGACCCAGAGACAACAAAAGGGATACCACAAACACATTTGTTTTATGAGCCTTTGGGTCACCTTGACCCTGAGATAACACAAGGGATACCACAAACACATTTGTTTTCGGGTCACCTTGACCCAGAGACAACACAAGGGATACCACAAACACATTTCTTTTCAGGCCTTTGGGTCACCTTGATCCTGAGATAACACAAGGGATACCAAGAACACATTTGTTTTATGAGCCTTCAGGTCACCTTGACCCTGTGATAACACAAGGGATGCCACGAACACATTTGTTTTCGGGTCACCTTGACCCAGAGACAACACAAGGGATACCACAAACACATTTCTTTTCAGGCCTTCGGGTCACCTTGACCCAGAGATAACAAAAGGGATACCACAAACACATTTGTTTTCGGGCCTTGGGGTCACCTTGAACCAAATATAACAACATGGATACCGCAAACACATTTGTTTTCGGGCCACCTTGACCCAGAGACAACAAAAAAGGATACCATGAACACATTTGTTTTATGAGCCTTCGGGTCACCTTGACCCTGAGTTAACACAAGGGATACCCCGAACACATTTGTTTTCGGGTCACCTTGACCCAGAGACAACACAAGGAATACCACAAACACATTTCTTTTCAGGCCTTCAGTTCACCTTGACCCTGAGATAACACAAGGGATACCAAGAACACATTTGTTTTATGAGCCTTCGGGTCACCTTGACCCTGAGTTAACACAAGGGATACCCCGAACACATTTGTTTTCGGGTCACCTTGACCCAGAGACAACACAAGGAATACCACAAACACATTTCTTTTCAGGCCTTCGGGTCACCTTGACCCTGAGATAACACAAGGGATACCTCGCCCATTTGTTTTATGAGCCTTCGGGTGACCTTGACCCTGAGTTAACACAAGGGATACCCCGAACACATTTGTTTTCGGGTCACCTTGACCCAGAGACAACACAAGGAATACCACAAACACATTTCTTTTCAGGCCTTCGGGTCACCTTGAACCTGAGATAACACAAGGGATATCAAGAAAGCATTTGTTTTATGAGCCTTCGGTTCACCTTGACCCTGAGAGACAACACAAGGGATACCACAAACACATTTCTTTTCAGGCCTAAGGGTCAGCTTGACCCTGAGATAATACAAGGGATACCACGAAGACATTTGTTTTATGAGCCTTCGGGTCACCTTGACCCTGAGATAACACAAGGGATACCACAAACACATTTGTTTTCGGGATGCTGGCGCTCTTCTGTTCAGATGATCAGGAGGTTCTTGCAGGAATGATCCGTGGACTGTTGGCTGGACGTCAGGTTCTGTCAAGTTCCAGAACATAATTCCTAAAACGAAGCAACAATGAGACGAACAAGCGAGTGTTTGTTACGTCAGACGCTGCAATGACTCGGCAATAATGCGCAACAATGAAGCGACTCATTCCCAGCTTCCCTCAAAGAATGATTAAACGAAGCCAAACCTCACATCATTTTTGTGATGTTGACAATGTTATCTTTGATGTGTGAAGAAGATGGTATTTTTTACAAAAGAACAAAAGTGCAGCATATGGTCTCTGGTTCTTCTCTGCAGGATGAAGATGAAAAGCTTCTCGGTTTCTGACGCCACGAGATGTAAAATTGTTGATACTGTTGATAATAAAACGTTTGTTTAAATGAATGATGGAATGTTACTGCAAATAATTCTATTAGTGTTAAGAGTTATATGGTAACCTTTGTGTTGTCTCTGGGTCGAGGTGAACGACCTTCAACACTGGATATGTTTTTATGGAAGCCTTAGAGGTCGTTGGGTTTGACCCAGAGACAACACAAGGAATACCACCAACACATTTGTTTTCGGGTCACCTTGACCTAAAGATAATACAAGGAATACCACAAACAGATTTGTTTTGGGGTCACCTTGACCCGAAGATAACACAAGGGATAACACAAACACATTTGTTTTCGGGCCTTTGGGTCACCTTTATCCAGAGACGACACAAGGGATACCACAAACACATTTGTTATTGGGCCTTTGGGTTATCTTGACCCAGAGACAACACAGGGGATACCACAAACACATTTGTTTCCGGGCCTTCTGGTCACCTTGACCCAGAGAAAACAAAAGGGATACCACAAACACATTTGTTTTCAGGCCTTAGGGTCACCTTGACCCAGAGATAACACAAGGGATACCACAAACACATTTGTTTCCGGGCCTTTGGGTCACCTTGACCCAGAGATGACACAAGGGATACCACGAACACATTTGTTTCCGGGCCTTTGGGTCACCTTGACCCAGAGATGACACAAGGGATACCACAAACACATTTGTTTTCGGTCCTTCGGGTCACCTTGACCCAGAGATAACAAAAGGGATACCACAAACACGTTAGTTTTCCGGCCTTGGGGTCACCTTTATTCCAAATATAACAACATGGATACCACAAACACATTTGTTTTCGGGTCACCTTGACCCAGAGACAACACAAGGGATACATCAGACATATTTGTTTTCGGGCCTTCGGGTCACCTTGACCCTGAGACAACAAGGGATAATCAACTGTATTACACTAAATTAAATCAATACAATTATTTTAAAAACGTAACAAAATACATTTAATTAAACCCAGTGTTTACATTTGTAGTGTGTTTTCCGTGTGTTATTTAGATTTTTTTAAGTGTCTTTTTGGACGAAGACGAAGACAACTGAGCTCCAGTCGCTACATTAAAATGAACAAACATTTTTGTCTATAACTCTAACAAAGTACTATGAAAATAATCCCAACTCTTAGTCAACATGAGGGCGAGTAGAAAATGTATTTAAAATGAAATTTTTGGGTGAACTATCACCAGCGAACTGTCAACTTTGCTACTATAGAAACGACTACAATCTGACACCACGGACTGGAACCAGGAGCGAGACTTTTTCAAAACTCGACTTCAATCGAACACACGAGGGACATGGAACGAATGACTTTGATTGAAAAGACAAACAGACGACATTCCTGGACCAGGTTCATCAATAACCTGCCGGTGAAAGACCAAGGAGACGAGTCCAGATTCGAAGACGGTCTCCTGGCCTAGTTTTGAAGGACGACATCCTTCTCTCTCTCGTCCAATCGCTCGGCTCAGAAGATCAGCCGAACAAACCAAGTTAACGTCAAGGTTTGCTCTCCAAAGGTCACAGGATCTCACCAGAACCTCTGGTGCTGCAGGAGGAAAGAGAGAGAGTCCGACCCGAGACGACATCGTGTTGAAAAAACATTTCTTTCTCCTCCCTCGTTCCTTGACCTGACATCCCTCCAGAGCTCTTGATATCCCCCACCTTTCCCATGTCTCTGTCAGCCCTTCTTTTTTTTCCCTCTCCTGCTCTCCAGTTCTTCAGGACCCGCTGGAGTGGAAACCTGGACCCGTCGCATGATATTATGACCACTGGAGTGACACGAGGAGCCAACAAAAAAAAAGAAATCCAACCAAAAACCTAGACTAGAAACCATTAGTTCTTCACCACTTTCTTTTTTTTTCATGGGGCAGAGATGGATCAGAAAGAGGGGGAGTGTAATACTAGAGAGAGAGAGCGAGAGAGAGAGGGATGAACAAAGGAGTGGAGAGTCTCTGGAGCGGAGAGTAATCCAATAACAGGCCGGACCAGGAGACACGCCGACCATAAAAATGAGCGAGGTCACGCCAGGACTTAACCGGAGATATGGTCTCGTTTTCGCCAGGAGAGAGTGATGAGCGAAGAAGGGCAGGAGAGGAGGAGGAGGAGGAGAGGAGGAGGAGGAGGAGAGGAGGAGGACAACAGGTCTGTTCATCTGTTAACCCCCCCCCCCCCCCGGCACAGTGATAAGATTTCCCCCGGGAGTCACGAGGCTTTCTTTTTTTTTGTCGTCTCTTAACCCTCGACTCCGCCGCCGTGGTACCGTTGGGTGTCGCTGATGATGATGTGTGAGGAGCACCGAGGGAGGAACCTTCGCCACGAAGGTCCTTCTCCAGGATTCAAGGACGGAGCTTCGACGAAAAGCACGTGTGATGTTTGGTAATATTTCCAGAGACGAGGGTCTGGTCGTGCGGAAAATTCAACGGGGACGACCTGTGAATGGACTCGAGGAGGATACTGGGGTTTTCGATCGTGTCGTCCTGGTCGCCGACCCCGCGACTCTCTGGAGGTCATATCTGACACTTGACCTTCAGGGGATTCTCAAGAGAGTAGACGGGCTGAGGAACATTTTAACATGATGTGTGCGTTTGTGTTTGTTCAAAACTCTCTTTTCGTTGAAATGTTGACACTAGAAAATGATCTTAAGCCCCGCCCACTGAAAACACTTTCTGGAGATGAAATCTTGTTTACCATAACCACGCCCACTCTGCTGGAATCGGTCAAACGTGGAGGTGTGTCACCGCATGTCATCAATCACCTCCAAGGGACTCGTTGTATAAAGAAAGCGGGGCGTGATGACAGCTGGCTGGAGGAGGAGTGAAGCCATTATTACGTCATAATGGACTCTCGTAACCTCTCGTTCGCCCAGATTTCAGAGCAACTTTATAAAGTAAAAAGTGTAAAACATGGTCATGATGAGGAACTTATTGCATCTTGGAGAGAAGAACATTTACTACATGGCAGGAGAGTTGGAGTTTGACTTTAATAATCTTAAAATCATGTTTACTGTCCATTCCCTTCAAAATAAAAGCCCAGGCAAACTTACTTGAAATGTCTTTACGACCCATTCTTGGTGATGTGTCGATGGAGCTTCATGAAACAGTGTCATTATCTCCTGAGTCCACTAGATGTCACTCTTTGCTCTATAATCTATTGCTTTGAAAAGCTATTCTATTGAAAACCTCACATTATTTTCAAGCTGAGGGCGCCCCCTACTGTCCTCTGAAGAATATGACACTGATTCATGAAGCTTCATCGACACATCGTTACCAAAAGCCAAAAACAGTAAAAAGTAAAAGAAGTGAAAAAAAAGATAGACCAAAAAAAACAACCCTTTTACGACGATACAATCTTTATATACTATTCGTTAAAAAAATTACTTTTTTTTCTAAATCTGATTTGAATATTCACTCAAGGTATTTATAGTGGAATAAATATATCAGTGATGTGTCAATGAAGCTTCATGAAACAGTGTCATTATTTCCTGAGTCCACTAGATGTCACTCTTTGCTCTATAATCTATTGATTTGAGAAGCTATTCTATTGTAACCTCACATCGTTTTTAAGGTGAGGGCGCCCCCTACTGTCCTCTGAAGAATATGAAACTGTTTCATGAAGCTTCATCGACACATCGCTACCAAAAGCCAAAAAGAGTAAAAAGTAAAAGTGGGAAAAAAAAGATAGACCAAAAAAAATAAACCCTATTACGACGATACGATCTTTATATACTATTCGTTTTTAAAAACAGACTTGTTTTTCTAAATCTGATTTGAATATTCACTCAAGGTATTTAGAGCGGAAGAAATATATTAGTGATGTATCAGTGAAGCTTCATGAAACAGTGTCATTATCTCCTGAGTCCACTAGATGTCACTCTTTGCTCTATAATCTATTGCTTTGAAAAGATATTCTATTGAAACCTCATCATTTTTAAGCTGAGGGCGCCCCCTACTGTCCTCTGAAAAATATGTTTGATGAAGCTTCATCGATACATCAATAGAAATTGGATAAAAACTGTGTGTAGCTAAAGTTCTATAAGACATTATAAAGGACAAAAATAAAAATAGCGTAAATCAAGTGAGGCTTCAAGTAGTGATGTATCGATGAAGCTTCATGAAACAGTGTCATATTCTTCAGAGGACAGTATAAAAATGATTTGAGGTTTCAATAGAATAGCTTTTCAAAGCAATAGATTATAGAGCAAAGAGTGACATCTAGTGCACTCAGGAAATAATGACACTGTTTCATGAAGCTTCATCGACACATCACTAGCAAAAAGGATTTAATTTTGAATAGAGTTTCAAAACAACCGTTACGCTGCCACTCGGCTCATGTTTCACCTCCACGGCCTCCTTCATCTTCGAGGAACCCAAACAGGAAGTGATGCAACACCCAAAGCAAACATTCATCACACTCGATGGACGCGATAGAAAACTCTCGCACACGGATCTCGACACATGTTGCGAGCGACAGTGATGTACGGCGTCTGGCCGTGAGCCGCGCTCACATTGATCACGAGCGACCGTGCCCACATTCCAGACGATCAATCACGTTAATTGATCCGACATCATCGGAAGATTCCGAGCCGAAACGGAATCGACGGCGAGATGAACGCCGGAGCTGCAGGAATCCCAAGTATGTGGTGTAAAGTGGAGGATTTATGTTGGAGCGCAGATCTTTCACTGAGGAGAAAATAGACCAAACAAACTGCAGTGTGATGAGAAATATGTAGTTGAAAAAACACTGGAAATGAAGCTCAGACAAAAGTTATTGCTGGAAAATACTGTCTTCTGATCCGGAAAAACGAACGATTACACAAAATATGTGTCGACGCTATTGAGACGTGTGGTGATTATTTAAAAAAGGAACGTTTGCAACCTTTATAAGTCAAAAACGTTTATTAAAAATGAGGAGATCTGAGCTACTTTAATGAAACTAAACGTTCACACTGAGGTCCTTGTGAGATGACACTCTGGCTGGGGCATGTGTCGTGACCCTTAAATCAAAATAAACTCAATAAATAAATAAAACACCGATTCGTAGTATTTGGTCGATGTTTCTATTTTCTAAAAATATCTTAATTATCTGTATGTTTAAAATGTACAGTGATGAGATGAAATTATGTTGGGAATCATAGCATAAATGTGCTAATGGCTACATTTTAAAAAAAAAACAGCAGTTTGTGTTACAACAAATTCAACTCAACCAGTTTATATTCTTTATTAGTCTCATCAAACCAGAATAATGGAGGGATCAAGAGAAATGGACTGACAAACAAATGATAAGACTATTCAAAATAGTTGTTCAACTGTAAAGTGTTTAATTTTTTATACTTCATACTTACAAAAACACATGTACAGCATAGTTTCAGAGAAACAAAAAGAGAAATATAAACACATTGTGACCAGTTTAATTCAGATTTCAACTTCAGGGTAAGGTTACTGTTTTCCCAGGTTTACTTACTATTGTATCAAAGCAGACAATCATCAAATCACATAAAACATATTTTGGAGGAATTTTACAAGAGTTTAATTGAATTTTTGGAGAAATATATTAAAGAAAGTAAAAAGAGAGAATCAACAATGAGTGAATCACAGCTTGACAGTTGTGGTAAAAAAAACTTTTAGAAGGCAGAAACCTCGAGCAGAACCAGACTCATGTTGTGTCTCAAATCACATACTTCTCTTAGTGCACTGGTTAGTATGCATCAGGATAGTGTACGTACTAACTAGTAACAAATTCTCCACAGATAGTATGTCTCAAATCAAACACTGCTGCTACACACTAACAGGAAATGACGCGACAGCTTCTTCTTCTACTACTATTTAACGATGATTTCAACCAGCTGTAGGAACACTAGCGACACCTACTGGCAGCACGTTTGGTTTGGATCAAGGAATATGAGAAATGAAATATTGGCGAAATATTTACACCGGGATCAACTGCGAATACGTGTCATCCTCCTACTGCTGCTGAAAATACACCTGTAAGTATATATATATGTATATATATAAATATATATATATATATGTCGTGACTTCCGTTTACATCGTCACTAAGATGGAGTCGTTTAGTGTAGAAAGTGTCCATCAATCCATACTCAGTTTTGAGTTTTAGTGACAATCTAGTGTGTATGGAGCACTACATTTCACATACTTAGAATTGAGACGCACTTATGCACTAAAAATATTTTTAAGTACACAAGTATGCGATTTGAGACACAGCTTCAGTGTTGACTGGAAGGTTGGATGGATAGAGAAAAGATGAGAGTAACTCTTGTTCTCGACCTTCATAACATTTAGATTTTTGATAATTTCCTCTGGTTCTTCACCTCCTGCCACACGCCGCTGGGCAAGTCATGATGGAAGGTTGAAAACCAGAGAACTTTACTTCATCCGGATCATCTCCTGGAGGCGTCATGAGCAGAGTTCATTAATACAGTCGTGTCGCTGAGATGATGACGAGGACGAGGAGTCTTCAGCGAGGAGAAGGTAAACACACATGATGACATGCTGCTGGAATGAAGCTCCTCTTATCTATCCGGGGGAGGAGAGGAAGACCGAAAAAAAGATGGAGTATCACACTGGGACCTGAACATAAAAACTCAGATGGAGAGAGAGAGAAAAAAAATCCTGCAAGACCTTCCCTCCTAAAAACTAGTGGAACATGAAGAGCCTTTATGGTTTCAGAACAACGTCCTGCATTCTTTCTGTGAACCGCTGCGACACACACACTCAAGGAAAACATTAACACACACACACACATCACACATGAAAGGATGTGGAGGCGGGGGTCCCGGGCGGCTGTCGGGAGTATGTGCCTTTTTATCAGGTGAAGGAGAAACAGGGAGGGGGCGGCGCGAGATTTATCTGCTGCCGTCGGAAAACTTTGACCCCGGAGTTGTAAATCTGTCAAAGGAGTCTAGCCAGCTCAACAGGAAACACCGCGAGGAAGGGGGAGGGGCTGGTGGGGATGGATGGGGGGGTCGGGGGGGCACACCCAAAGGGGCCGAAGCTATTTCAAAAAGAGGTCCCCACCATGTTTACAATCCTGAAACTGATCCCTCACAGCCGGCGGATCCCCCGCAACTCTTCCCCCCCCCCCACCCCCTGAAAAAAAAAAGAGAAATTCTGGTTGAAAGAGCGAAGCAGGAAATGAATGTTTTGATGTATGAATGTTAGTGATTGTTGTGTTTGTCGTCTCGAGCTACACACTTTTTATTGCATCACTACAAACAATAAAAACGCACGCACAATCATGTGTCGGCGTCAGATCACAGGAGTAGAATGTCAACGCTGTGTCTGAAATCGCATACTTGTGTACTTAAACGTAGTATTTTTAGTGCATAAGTGCGTCTCAATTCTTAGTATGTGAAATGTAGTGCTCCATACACACTTAAATGTCACTAAAACGCACATTGAGTATGAATCGATGGACACTTTCTACACTAAACGGCTCCATCTTAGTGACGTTGTGAACGGAAGTTACGATAAATATATATATATATATATATATATATATATATATATATATATATATATATTCTTGTTCTCTCTCTTTATGTTCTTGTTCTTATTTTATTTTGATTTATTTTTTATTTTTTATAAAAAAATTCTGTATGTATTGGCTATTGGAAAAAAACAATTTCAATAAAGTTTTACCTTACCTTACCTTACCTTATATATATATATATATATATATATATAAATATATAAACATTCACGTATACTTACTGGTGTATTTTCAGCATCAGTAGGAGGATGACACATCTTCGCTGCTGATACCGGCGTAAATATCTCGCCAATATTTCGTTTCTCATATATTTTGATCCAAACCAAACGTGCTGCCAGCAGGTGTCGCTAGTGTTCCTACAGCTGGTTGAAACCATCATTAAATAGTAGTAGAAGAAGAAGCTGTTGCGTCATTTCCTGTAAGTGTGTAGCAGCAGAGTTTGATTTCAGACATACTATCTGTGGAGAATTAGTTACTAGTTAGTACGTACACTATCCTGATGCATACTAACTTCCAGTGCAAGAGAAGTATGTGATTTGAGACACAGCTCCAGAGTTAGCCATGTTGCTAACCAAAGAAGAATGGAAGTGTTTTTTACCACGCACTTCTGCAGTTACACTTAATATTTTGAGTGCACAAGTGCAAAAATATTGTGTGCTAAGCCTACTCAATTGGTGCACTCAAAGCCCCAGAAAGTTGAGTGTTGATCGATGGACACTTTCCACCCTCAACGTCCTCCTTTTTAGTCACTGACGACACGTATTTGGAGCAGATACTGACGTGATAATGAAACTGTTTCATGAAGCTTCATCGACACATCACGACCCTTTTGCTATAATAAGATATCATTTACAATCCTGTTGTCGACTTAAGTGTGTTTGTTATCGCAGTATTTTAGGATCTACAATAGAAATTCTGTTCTGGATTCAAGACGTTCACCTACGAGATGTAATACTTGTCATGAGATAGAAATGATAACTAGTATAATAACTGCTCGTCTGTAGTGACCCTCTTAAAAAAAAAGGTATATAGTTTGAATTTGATTTTAGTGAAATTTGAAGAGATTTTGACCAGAAATGTTGAATGTTTCTGTGTATTCCTGCAAATACAAACCTATTTTTTAATTTTTAAAATGTTTTATTGTATTCTTTGTAAAGGTCGTTATAAAAACATGTCTATACAACTTTCTTCTCTCTTATCCTAACTTGACTCTTCCACAGCAGTAACTTAAAGATACAAAAAAACGAACCGTTTTTCTTCAGAGGTTTTGACTCAAAACAGAATGATTTCAAGAAACTTTCAGCGAAGCCTCTTTTCCTTATTCAATCTCACTTTTTAGGTGATACCGTCTTATATCGAATGTGCAAGAATCTGATATCTTTCACTTTCCTTAGAGCGTAAAGGACCAACAATTTGGGTTTGTAACTAGCATGACATTTAGCAGTTAGCATTTAGCATGCTAGCTCGTCTGCCGCGAAGAAGAAATGTTGTTTTTTTGGTTTATTAAGAAATTTGATTTGATTGTTTTTAAGTCACACGTTGAACAATTGAGTGACGTTTCCTTCAGTATTTGTGTCCAAAGATTGTTGTGCGAGTGTGTAGCAAATGTTGAAAACACACACAAGGTTAAGAATCTTTCCTCGCGTCGACTTCCTTGTTGATGCATCAAAAGACGTCTTTAAATCCCGTCAGATTATCTTTCCAGGGACACAAATAGTCGCCGATGTTTTAAGAAACTACACGTGGGTGTGTGTGTGTGTGTGTGTGTGTGTGTGTGTGTGTGTGTGTGTGTGTGTGTGTGTGTGTGTGTGTGTTCGGACACCATTTTAGCTCCACGTTAGCGACAAGTTCGGATCTTCTTCCTCTTCGACATCTTCTTCTCCATCGCAGGACGAGAAGAAAATCCCCGACTTTATGAAAGTCATTACAAACGAATCTATGTTTCACGTGATCGAACACGCTTTAATCCCATTAACTCTCCGACTCGTAGCTGAGACTTAATCCCAGAATGTGCATGTGTGTGTGTGTGTGTGTGTGTGTGTGTGCGTGTGTGTGTGTGTGTGTGCAAAGATAATGGTGTAAATTAGCAAAAGGACATTTCTTTCTTAACTGAGGATTCTATGGTGGACGCAGCAGGAAGTGGACGAGCAGAACCTTTTTTATTTTTTCCCGCCTCTCGGAGGACTCGGGTCGTTCCAAAGAGTCCGGGCGCGCCGCACATACACACACACACACACACGCACACACACGCACACACACACACACACACACACACACACACACACACACACACGTGTCGCTGAGTTCATTCACAAATGTCTGGGAGAGACTGTGACGTGACGAACTCGCGAGAAGGTCTGAGAGGAGCTCGCTCTACTTTCACATCAGTAAACGACAAACAACGAGGCCAAACAAGGGCACACACACACGCACACACACACACACACACACACACACACACACACACACACTCAGACACACTCACACACACTTCTCACGTTACTGTGGGCGAGGTTTTTTTTTATGCTTTCGTCGAGTGAAAGAGAGATAGAGAGGTGTCAAGCCTCAGTCACGCAATGCTGTTCCTGTGTGTGTTTGAGTGTGTGTGTGTGTGTGTGTGTGTGTGTGTGTGTGTGTGTGTGTGTGTGTGTGTGTGTGTGTGTGTGTGTGTGTGTGTGTCTGAGTATGCGTGTGTGTGTCTGAGTGTGTGTGTGTGTGTGTGTGTGTGTGTGTGTGTGTGTCTGAGTGTGTGTGTGTGTGTGTGTGTGTGTGTGTGTGTGTGTGTGTGTGTGTGTGTGTGTGTGTGTGTGTGTGTGTGTGTGTGTGTGTGGCGCAGCCAGAGCGACATTACATTAGTCTGTGTTTCTAGGGATTCAATTGATGGAATTGAGGAATATATTGAATACAAATGTATGTGTATCATTTGAATGTAAGATTTAACTAAACTAAACTAAACATTTTAATGATTAAAAAAAAGTTTACTATTATAGCTGCTAGTCAAATATTGTAGTATTTTCCTGAAACATTAGATATAGATCCTGCTTTAGAAGTCTTTTGCTGACTTTCCTGCATTAGTGTTTGTTACTTTGTGAATTGTTGTCAAGCTGGTGAAAGATAAACAAGTGTTTGTTTGTTTGATGGTGTAAGTTTGAAGAAGTTCAATTATCTTTGTATCCATCCATCCATCCATCCATCCATCCATCCATCCATCCATCCATCCATCCATCCATCCATCCATCCATCCATCCATCCATCCATCCATCCATCCATCCATCCATCCATCCATCCATCCATCCATCCATCCATCCATCCATCCATCCATCCATCCATCCATCCATCCATCCATCCATCCATCCATCCATCCATCCATCCATCCATCCATTGAAACATTGTTGAAACATTGTTGAAACACTGTTGAAACATTGTTGAAACATTGTTGAAACATTGTTGAAACATTGTTGAAACATTGTTGAAACGTTTTTGAAACATTGTTGAAACATTGTTGAAACACTGTTGAAACACTGTTGAAACATTTTTGAAACATTGTTGAAACATTGTTGAAACGTTTTTGAAACACTGTTGAAACACTGTTGAAACATTGTTGAAACATTGTTTCAACACTGTTGAAACACTGTTGAAACATTTTTGAAACATTGTTGAAACGTTTTTGAAACACTGTTGAAACGTTGTTGAAACACTGTTGAAACATTGTTGAAACATTGTTGAAACACTCTTGAAACACTGTTGAAACGTTTTTGAAACATTGTTGAAACGTTTTTGAAACACTGTTGAAACGTTGTTGAAACACTGTTGAAACACTGTTGAAACATTGTTGAAACATTGTTGAAACACTGTTGTAACATTGTTGACACATTGTTGAAACATTGTTGAAACGTTGTTGAAACATTGTTGAAACATTGTTGAAACACTGTTGTAACATTGTTGACACATTGTTGAAACACTGTTGAAACATTGTTGAAACATTGTTGAAACATTGTTGAAACACTGTTGAAACATTGTTGAAACATTACTGAAACATTGTTGAAACATTGTTAAAACATTGTTGAAACACTGTTGAAACACTGTTGAAACATTGTTGAAACATTACTGAAACACTGTTGAAACATTATTGAAACACTGTTGAAACACTGTTGAAACATTATTGAAACACTGTTGAAACACTGTTGAAACATTATTGAAACACTGTTGAAACATTGTTGAAACATTGTTGAAACACTGTTGAAACATTATTGAAACATTGTTGAAACACTGTTGAAACACTGTTGAAACATTATTGAAACATTGTTGAAACACTGTTGAAACACTGTTGAAACATTATTGAAACATTGTTGAAACACTGTTGAAACACTGTTGAAACATTATTGAAACATTGTTGAAACACTGTTGAAACACTGTTGAAACATTATTGAAACATTGTTGAAACACTGTTGAAACACTGTTGAAACATTATTGAAACATTGTTGAAACACTGTTGAGACATTGTTGAAACACTGTCCTCGTGACACATCATCAGTGTGGGTCACGGTGGCAGCAGTTGTCTATATTTGTGTGTGCGTTTGCTGGCACCGAGGGCACAGGAGGCCACGTTTGGGGAACTTGTTATGGTAACAGATACTCGAGGCCTCGCACAAGAGGAAGTGAAAGCCGACGGCCGCAGCTGTTCGGCGCTCGATGGCCTCCTGTATGCGAGCAATTCGTGAGAGGAAGTGAGGAGCAGAAATCGCCCGAGTGCCTCAATCTGGCGTGACTGAGCGAGTGATGCGAACGCTAACGTTTCACTCGCGCCGGAAACATTCTTGACTTCCCGTCTGCTTGCGAAACGGATTCAACGACATTCGGTCGAAAAGAGGAAATGAAGTCAGACTTTGACTTTGGTACGATGTGTGACCTTCACGACACGTCAATGTCATCTCGAGAAGCGAAGGATCTTTTTCCTCCGAAGACGAGCGAGTGACGCTGCCACGGTGACCGAGGAGCTTCCACCAGATGAGTCACAGGAAAAGAAAGTGACATTATATTTACATTTCTTGGTGGTTTTGAGTAAAATAATGAACACATTAACTTCAGATTCGAGATTATATTCCTCTCAGGGTCCTTAAAGCAGCAACATGTAAGATTCAAATACATTTTATATGTAACTCTGACCTCATGATAATCTTTAGATGTTTATGATGACAATTTTTTTTAAATATTTAACTGTTTTAAGTAATATAAGTTGGACTTTTTCTCTTTTCCTTCTTTTATCTGTCCTTGTTTTTGGAGGAATACTTTAGAAAATAGAGTGTGTTTATATCATAATATGAAATAAAATGTATTTAAAATCAAATATGACAAAATAAAATTGCTTATGTCGTTTTTTTTGCTTTGCTGTTCCAAAAAATATTCAATGTAAAACGGTTTTCTTCCTCATAAGTATCTTCGTATTTTATAATATTTAATCTAATTACAGTTTAAGATAATTTAGTTATAACGTTTTTTATTCTTTCTTCTTTATTCTTATCATATTAAAGCTTTTTTTTTTTTTTTTAATTACATTCTTTACTTTCTTTTGTCTCTGCCCCTCACAACAGTCACAAAATAGAAATTGAATGTAAGTACAATGTCGTGGAACCTCCGTTGTTGCCAAATACAGCATGTGAAGTCGTTTACTGAACGAGACAAAAAGGCTGGTTGTGTCAGTTTCAGGTTTAATCTGAATTCTCAGTTATTACTGATAAGATAAAAATGTCTCATGACAAACATTAATAAATTAACATATGACATGAATAATAAGTACATAAAGTATCACAAGTTATAGTTAATGACATCATGATGTAACATTTATAATACTTTAAAAGGGTTTAAACTTCTTAAAGCTGCTTAAAGTTCAGTTATTTAATATGATTCTGAATTATATTTTTCTCATTTATGATATTTATCCCTTGTGTTGTCTCAGGGTCAAGGTCACCCAAAGGGTTGAAAACAAATATGTTTGTGGTATCCCTTGTGTTGTCCCTGGGTCAAGGTGACCCAAAGGCCTGAAAACAAATGTGTTTGTTGTATCCCTTGTGTTGTCTCTGGGTCAAGGTCACCCAAAGGGTTGAAAACAAATGTGTTTGTGGTATCCCTTGTGATGTCTCTGGGTCAAGGTGATCCAAAGGCACGACAACAAATGTGTTTGTGGTATCCCTTGTGTTGTCTCTGGGTCAAGGGGATCCAAAGGCATGAAAACAAACGTGTTTGTGGTATCCCTTGTGTTGTCTCTGGGTCAAGGTGACCCAAAGGCCTGAAAACAGATGTGTTTGTGGTATTTTACTAAAGATTTTTGTTTGAATATCTTTTCTTTTGTGATTTTTATATGATATTTAAAAAAAAATATATATAAAAATGAGTCACACATCACAACAACACACACTCAAATCTACACATTAGTTGAACTTTAACTTTAAGAATCTCAAATTGAATCGATGTTTTAAAAAGTATGTTTTTGGTCTAGAAACAAATCGGTCTGAATGTCAACAACCCCTTCGAGGTTCTTATCGTTCAGGGTGGATCAGTGGAGACCAGACTTCTGCCCGGGTGCTCTTGAGCCCAACGAGCTCCACCGCAGACGCTGTTTGCACCGCGGTCTCCTGGAGGTGTTGAGGTGTGTGATCGCAGAAGCATGTCAGGGAAAACATCGCTCCTCGTTCCCCAACCGGCAGTTGAGAGAAGTGGAGGTGAAGGTTGTTCTTGGCCCCTGACCAAATCCCAAACCCCAGCCTTCCCCCCCACCTCGCACACACTGGTCTCCCCGGGTCGCAGACTCCCACTCTAAGCCCCCCAGCTCCAGTATGAAATCAACATCGGGCCTGCAGGAAATGAGAGATCTCAACAGGAGATAGACGGAGGGAAAGGAGGAGGAGGAGACAAAAGAAAAACAAGGGGAAAAAGAGCCACGGATTTTTGGGGGTCCCTGGCACGAACGAGTCCAACGCCGCTTTGTCGTGGTGGTCTACGCTCCCGGTATCTCCGGCGACATCTGCAGGCGCCGAGACCCCCGGAAAGAATCTGGACGACGAACTCCCTCGTTTGTCCGTGACCTCAGTGACCTCCGCTGACCTCCGCCGACCTCCGCGGACCGGATGAGATGATGGCGAAGAACCAGGCGAGAGAGGAGCAGAGATAATGGAGACACTCAGGGGTGGGGCGACTACAGAGGGTCTCGCGCTTAATGGCTTTTAAATTTCCACTGGGCGAGTGACTTACAACTGTGGAGGCGCCACAGCTGGTCCTGGTTTAAGGGGGAACCAGAGAGGGGGGAACATGCCTCCTTTAGTGTTAGTGTGTGTGTGTGTGTGTGTGTGTGTGTGTATGTGTGTATGTGTGTGTGTGTGTGTGTGTATGTGTGTGTGTGTGTGTGTGTGTGGACAGTGTCCACGCTGGGAATCAAACCCATGATGCTCACGCAGGAGGTGTCGACAAAGTAAAGTGATAGTTCAATAAAGATAAAGACAACTAAGCTCCAGTCGCTACATTAAAATGAACAAACATGTTTGTCTATGACTCTAAAAAAGAACAGATTACTCTGAAAATAATCCCAACTCTTAGACATTAATTCAAGTATAAAATGAGTGAAATCTGGAGGTATTTGGATGTTTTTAAGTGTCTTTTTGGACGGAGATGAAGACGAAGACAACTGAGCTCCAGTCGCTACATTAAAATGAACAAACATTTTTGTCTAGAACTCTAAAAAAGAACAGATTACTCTGAAAATAATCCCAACAATAGTCAACATGAGTAGAAAATGAGTGAATTTTGTGTTAAGTATCACCCAAACTACGCCCAAAAACTTGCTCAAGTTCATAAATATTTGCGTGAAATAATCAACGTGTTGAGTGTCACTGTAGATACTCATAGATACCAGTATTAATGCAGGTTGATTCATATACTGGTGATAAACTGTCACCTTTGAACTTTGCTTGACAAATAAATGGTGCTGAGTTAACATATAAAACAAGCACAACTTTGTCAAATACTTGAAAAATTATCATTAAAAGCGATGTTTCCGTTGATACGTTATTAGTGATGTGTCGATGAAGCTTCATGAAACAGTGTCATTATCTCCTGAGTCCACTAGATGTCACTCTTTGCTCTATATCTATTGATTTGAAAAGTTATTCTATTGAAACCTCACATCATTTTTAAGCTGAGGGCGCCCCCTACTGTCCTCTGTAGAATATCACACTGTTTCATGAAGCTTCATCGACACATCACTAGTTTCTAGTTTAAATCTATTTCTAAAAATACATTGATGACTTTAATATAAATACTTTCTTCAGGGAAAATAAAACCAAAATAGAATTGAAATTATATTTCTCATGTAGTGATGTTTGTGTCCTCTAGAGGGCGCGTGT